>NW_019731462.1:0-449 GCF_002891405.2 Cryptotermes secundus | reverse complement strand
GGCTGGAAGGCATGACGTCATCCAAGAGCCATAACATGGCTCACATTTATTCCATCTCTGAGTTGTGGCCCGTTCAAGGCTCTGAGATAAAGAGACCCTCAGCTCTACCGAATCAACAAACCTCACCTCCCTAAAAATAACCCTGAGATAAATTTAGTGGAAGAAGAAGATACGGTAGGAGGTGAAGTGGGACGGTAATACAGGTTACTGGTAATTGCCCAGTTACCGAGTCGATAATTCTGTTATCAGGTTACNAGGTTACTGGTAATCGCCCAGTTACCGAGTCGATGCTAATCCTGTTACCAGGTTACTGGTAATCGCCCAGTTACCGAGTCGATGATATTCCTGTTACCAGGTTGCTGGTAATCGCCCAGTTACCGAGTCGATGATAATTCTGTTATTAAGTTACTGGTAATTGCCCAGTTACCGAGTCGATGATAATTCTGTTA
>NW_019731461.1:0-231 GCF_002891405.2 Cryptotermes secundus | reverse complement strand
CCAGTGCCCGTATTTATCTTGGAACCATCTGTATACCAGATCAGTTCTCCTTCTCTATCAGCCCGAAACCCGTCTTCCCATTCACTCCTGTCTGGAAATCTGACTGTGAATGATTTTTCATATACATGTCTCAGTATCATTTTGTCAGACCCCATTTTTAATATGGATCCTATTTTCATGTCCTGTGTTATGTATGCATGTCCGAAATTATCGGATTTAGGTTTCCATTGA
>NW_019731460.1:0-691 GCF_002891405.2 Cryptotermes secundus | reverse complement strand
ATTTCCGCATCAAGTAAAAGTGAGAAATAGTTAGACCTCATTTTTTAAAGGGTAGGAAAAAAAAATGAGGTCTAACTATTTCTCCACCGCAATTAGTATTACTTCGTGGGTTGCGGGTTGTTGGGGGCGGCATTTGGTGGCTTATTTGTCCCGTTGCTTTGGCCTCTAAGTTTCAAGAGGAGTTTTGTTCGTCATGGTTGGTCTGTGGTCGAGGTTTTAGTCTTTAGAGTTGGGCAAAAAATTTTACACCTGGTTTGACCCACGGGGTTGGGTTACTTCGTGGGTTGCGGGTTGTTGGGGGCGGCATTTGGTGGCTTATTTGTCCCGTTGCTTTGGCCTCTAAGTTTCAAGAGGAGTTTTGTTCGTCATGGTTGGTCTGTGGTCGAGGTTTTAGTCTTTAGAGTTGGGCAAAAAATTTTACACCTGGTTTGACCCACGGGGTTGGGTTACTTCGTGGGTTGCGGGTTGTTGGGGGCGGCATTTGGTGGCTTATTTGTCCCGTTGCTTTGGCCTCTGGTCTTAGAGGAAGCCCTCTTCTAGTTTTATTCTTGCTATTTTATTCAGTGGTGTCTTGTTTTATATGTAAGTTCTTGCGTGTTTGTAAGGTTTCTTAATGGCAGGCTTGTGGGGCGGCTAGTGATTGGCTGTTAATTCGCATTATTTGTTTTTATAAATCTTGGTCTCTTGGATT
>NW_019731459.1:0-385 GCF_002891405.2 Cryptotermes secundus | reverse complement strand
TTAGTAATTCTTACAATTCTACTTTATAAACTACTGAAATAAAAATAGGGGGGGAAGGATTTCAATGGTTCGGTTACAGTACCTCTGTTCAATCGTTCGCTGCATTCTGCGCTTGCACCGACTCACTCGACAGGGGTCTACTGAAAACACAGCCTGGCCTCTACGAACGCGCTCAGGCGAATGGCCCTTGGCACGTGTTAAAAGTTAGACCCCCATTACCACGCCTGCGTGGTGCGAGCGTGCTGCGGTGTACAGTCACGTAAGGGAAAGATTTTTCCCGATACATTTTATATAGACCTTGTATATGTATGTATGTAAAAGTAAAGTAAGTATAGTAGTACTATCCCTGTAAGAGGCCGTGAAGGCCCATAGGGTTATGAGACGT
>NW_019731458.1:0-575 GCF_002891405.2 Cryptotermes secundus | reverse complement strand
ATAGATGGCTGTTCTGCATGTTTCCCTCTCCCTTATGGGAGTTTCGCCCCCTGGCCGGGCCTGCCGGGGTCTGGTCGGGGTCTCCCTCTATACCAGTTTGATGAAAATCCCATAGGGGAGAGGGAAACTGCCAGAACAGCCATCTATGTCCCTCAACATGAACTAGGTAGTCTGGAAATGACTGGAATTGATCATTATTAGGTCCCGGATTTTTATGACCTAAAATCTATAAATATATGCATGCACTTATGACCCAAAATTATGTCAAATATGACCTAAAAGTGTAAAATATGACCTTAAATATTAAATGGGACATAAAATTTCACAATTTTAATTACAACTTTTACTAGAGTTTAAGAATAAAGATGATGAATATATGATAGTAGGTCCTACTTACCAAATTAGCCCTGTTATGTCTCTGAGGGAAAGAAAACTGATGGAATTTCGACATTTCGTACTGGATTAAACCATTCATTGTTTTCTTTTTAATACTGATATTTGCGTTCATATGTTAGACAAACACTGGTGCGCATTGTATAAACACTAACTTAACTCTGTTATCTAAAAACACCATT
>NW_019731457.1:0-1211 GCF_002891405.2 Cryptotermes secundus | reverse complement strand
CCTCTGTGGTCTAGTGGTCAGAATTCCTGGCTACAGACCCAGAGGGCCCGGGTTAGATTCAGGCGCTACCAGATTTTCTGTGAAGTAGTGGGTCTGGAACGGGGTCCACTCAGCCTCGTGAGGATAATTGAGGAGCTACTTGAATGGAAAAGTAGAGGCTCCGGTTTAGAAACCCGAGATTAAAGACAGTAGAAATCCGTTGCGCTGACCACGCGACACCCTCTATCCGCAAAAGTTGGTACTAACTTCGCAGACAAGTGGCGGTCGCTCGATCGGTATAGTTCGCTTGGGGACTAAAGGCCACAGAGTTACAAAGGAAAGATTGGCATTATATGCAAATGAGTTTCATTGGCGAGCACAAAAGGGTGTAACATCTCAATGAGATTATTTTGAAGTATACTAAAAGATATGTTCGATTTTAAACGTGTTTTTCTTAAATTGATGCTTTTGTGGAAATTATTTGTCTATCCTCGTATCTTGGGGACCAGACGTGTGTCCAGCTGTCCCCCACGAGAAGACAAAGCCCTCACGACGCCGATGTCCCATCTCAGGGGCTCTGCCCGCCGTCTCAGTGAATCATAAACACTCAACTGGTGGCAGCCATGATTCGAATCAGGCTAGAAGATAGTCTGCAACTCCTGATCATTGTGTTCGATATGCGATTATCAAAACAGAGGATGTGAAGAGCACGATTTTTGGGTTTATCGCCGTGTAGTTCGGCATAAGTCCACCTGTGGGCATCTTTAGCTTCAGGAATGCCATGAGATAAGATGGCGTGCATGTTCGAAAGTCAATGCAACAATCACGAACACTCGGATACAATCTTAAATATTCTATCCACAGCCCAAAACGCAATTCAGAGAAAACTGCCCCATCTTGTTTATGATCATTCCCTGGTTTGGGTTACTTTTATAACGCCCTCATAACAATGCTCTTTGCCTGCCTACTAGAAGTGTGGTTATTTTATTTTCCTGAAGCAGATGTCTGATTGCGTGTGAGGAGGCTGGTCCAGTGGCATCATAAAACAGACCAACAGCTTTGACGGTGGCTTCTAATGCAAGTGCTAGACTGGAAGGTTTGGAAAGCTCTGGGCAACGACTAACTCTCTGATGGACATTCGCTACAATCATCTTATAATCTTGCTTATCTTTGTTAAAAGGCCTTCAGAAGAAACACTGATAATTACAGAATGAACTGTTTCCCAAACATTT
>NW_019731456.1:386-747 GCF_002891405.2 Cryptotermes secundus | reverse complement strand
TTTGTTGAATATTTAACGTGAATATAAGAATTTACTCAGATTTTGTGAAATTTTTCTTCTCATTAATTAGAAAAATATCCAAATTAATGACGATTTCTAGTTTATATTATCGAAATTGAAGTAATTTTTGATAGATTTTATGTTAAATTTAACGAATATAAATCAGGTTTTGAATGATTTCTACGTAATTTATGAAATTTCGACCAAAAATTATTACAAATATCAAGTAAATATAGAGAATTTCAACAAATTTTTAATGAATCCATATTAATTATTAGAATTTTTCCAATAATTTGACGCTATTTACATAATTATTTTCAATGAAATATTAGTTATTTCGTGATAGTTCAAACAATTCTAA
>NW_019731456.1:0-358 GCF_002891405.2 Cryptotermes secundus | reverse complement strand
CTAAACCAAAGATTATCTTCTTCAACCTAATTTATATAAATTTAAACCAAAATTCTTTCTCGATTTCAATTAATATAAGTAATGTCAATTAATTTGTGAAAGTTTTCACACTAAATTTAGGAACTCTAGCAGTATCTGCGACGATTTATGCAATATTTCAGAAAATTAAAAAATTTTCAAATATTCGGAGGTAATTTAGTGAATATTTATTAAATATTGAAAATTTTCAACAAAATCTATATAATTTTACCATAAAATTCTTGAATTCTTCAAGATAAAATAAAGATTTTCAAACAATTTTTTAAATGATTCTCTCTAAATAAGGAAAGCCTTTACATTTCTGATAATTACTACAATA
>NW_019731455.1:0-695 GCF_002891405.2 Cryptotermes secundus | reverse complement strand
TTAACGTCCTGAAGTCTGTAATGGCGGACGCACGTATCTGGCGTATTAAACATTTTTTTTGCATCTGTATTTATGTATTTTCTTCTTGTATCTTCTTTACACAAAGGGAACAGCACAACGCCAACCCATTAAAGTACGTTTCTGTTTCGTATATGGTGTGCTCGAAGAGAAGTGAGGACACTAAATAACAATCAAGTTCCTTCCGTCAAATGTGACACTTTTTTAAGTTTTCCACCTCGTCACCACCTGCCTTACATGTTTCGGCTCACCACGGAGCCATCATCAGAGGCATTTATAGTAGAAAAAGAAATCACCAACACACAAAACTTCACTTTGTCAAAGATAGCCACGTTCCAGTTAGTTAAAATAATTACAAATAGTAAAAATACCCAGATTGTCGATTCACTAAAAGTTTTCCACACACCACAGTAGCTTCTTATTTGATTCGTCGTTAATTCTATAAAATTATGTTTCGTTATTTGAAGTAAGAATTCTTAAAATCCCTAGAATTCTTTGCCGCTTGGCCCAGTCTTTTGCTTGGGATGTTGTTGACGTGTGTTTTCTGTCGGTAGTTGATGTTGCTTGTCTGCGTGTTGTGATGCTTGTGAAAGACCTTAAACACTAAAGGAGTTACAAGTTTCAGTGCCAAACTGCATTTAGGAAATGACCTGTTATCTCGTATATGTTCATAACGC
>NW_019731454.1:0-858 GCF_002891405.2 Cryptotermes secundus | reverse complement strand
GTTGCAAGCTTGCCACTTTTGCGTTTTTACCTTGCTAGCTTTGCGCTGCTAGCTTTCTAGATTGCTAGATATGCGTTGCTAGCCTGAGAGCTTTGATTTGCTATCTTGCTACCTTTGCTTTGCTAGCTTGCTAGCTTTGCGATGTTACCTTGCTTTCTTTGCGTTACTAGCTTTCCACCTTTGCGTTGCTAGCTTGCCAGCTTTGCGTTGCTATCTTGCCAACTTTGCGTTTCTAGCTTCCTAGCTTTGCGTTGTTAGATTGCGAGATTGCGTTGAAAGCTTGCCAGCTTTGCGTAGCTAGCTTGCTAGATTTGCGTGTATAGTGCTAGCTTTGCGTCGCTCACTTCCTAGCTTTGCATTGCTAGCTTGCTAACTTTGGTTTCCTAGCTTTCTAGATTGCTAGATTTGCGTTGCCAGCTTGCTAGCTATGGCTTGCTATCTTGCTAGCATTGCGTTGTTAATTTGCTAGCTTTGCGTTGCTAGCTTGTTAGCTTTGCGTTGCTAGCTTGCTTCCTTTGCTTTGCAAGCTTGCTAGTTTTGCGTTCAAGCTTGGTAGCTTTGCGTTGCTTGCTTGGTATCTTTGCGTTGCTAGCTTGCTAGTTTTGCGATCTAGATTGCTAGATTTGCGAAGCAAGCTTGCTATCTTTTCGTTGTTCGCTTGCCAGCTTTTTCTTGCTAGCTTTCTAGCTTTGCCTTGTTATCTTGCTATCTTTGCGTTTGTAGTTTGCAAGATATGCGTTGCTAGCTTGCCCGTATTGCGTTGCTAGCTTGCCAGCTTTGCGTTGCTAGTTTGCTAACTTTTTGCTGCTAACATGCTAGATTGCTAGCTTTTCGTTGCTAGCTTGCTAGATTTGCGTT
>NW_019731453.1:0-1101 GCF_002891405.2 Cryptotermes secundus | reverse complement strand
TTCTTCAGTTCTCTGTAGCAGAATTCTCGGCATTCCTGCTGCAAGTGTGTGCAGAATCTTTCATAACCTTGAAACTATGCTTTATCACATATGATGCTTTTGTGGGTGGCAAATGAATCCATTTACAAGAATCTTACTGATGTAGCATCACATTTCTAGCAAGGGTACCAGTACCTAGCTCTGAATATTTGCCATGTCTGTGAGGAAATATACTAATTATTGTAAACAAACTCACACTCACGTGGATTTCTTTGTTCTCACAGCAGAGACCGGAAGAGATTATGAAGCTTAGTGTCTTATTACACTTTGTGTAGTTTAACAGATCGNGTTGCTCAGTTTCGAAGGCAGCTAGTTCACCCACTCTGAGTGAACCTCTTGCTTCCAAAACCTGAGTAACAGGCTACTACTCTGCACGGAGTTACGTCTTAGAAACAGCAAACCTACTCTACAAATTTACATCTCAGAGCCGCAAAAATGCATTTGTATGCCCTTCAACTTCAACCTGTTCACCATAGACCATCAGCTCTCACGACTTCCTTTATAAATCGGATTTGTATGTGTAACAGGCGAGAAAGGGCATAAAAAAGTAAAAATGTGCATTCTACTAGTAGCCTCACTCTCAGAATAGGCGCTGCGAAGTTTAGCAGAATCCCGAATAGATCTTGCAACGGCGGAATAATATCAGGAACACCATAATTTATGAAAATTTTGGAAACTGAATTTCTATCGAATGATTCCCTAAAGAATACCCACAACTTACACATTTCCATTAACAACGTAACGTCTGGTACTTACGATGCAAGAATTTGTGGTAGATTGTTGTGGGGAACAACTCGTAACCTCGACATTACAGCCGATCACAGCAGTCACCACCGGTCACCACCGACTCATAGACCTCACAGAGGCTCATAGAGTACTAAACAGCTCCTTGAAGTCCTTGAAACCCCCCCATGTTATTGGTTGGCAACATGGCGGCCATGACGCCTCGGTGCAATGCTTCTGCCATCTATGTTAATTTTACACGAACTAAATTTAAAATCACCTCCTGGGCAGAGCACAATCGGTAACAAGGTATGCTACTTTACCAAATATTTTGAGTGC
>NW_019731452.1:0-466 GCF_002891405.2 Cryptotermes secundus | reverse complement strand
ACACAATCACACACACGTCCGGTTCTTCTTTCCGCGACGGTTGTTGTACTCCACTATAGTCGGCTGACTAGAGAACTGTTGATAACGCACTCCGTCGTTGACTCTTTAACTCAGCGATGTCCACATTATAACTGACTCCTAGCTGCTGTGCAGTTCCTTATATATCCGCCGTGGTGCCTGTTACGCGCCACGTCACAGTAGGAAGCGGTTACGGGTACGTAGTGTTGCGCGTTACGTCACCGCGGAGGGGCTGGAGGGAGCGCTTCGTTACCGCCACGCAACTGTGGCCTGAGTTGCCACGTTGCTGCTGGGTAGGGAGGGGGTCTCCATTCCGCAACATGTTACAATATGTTGACGTGTAAAAGCACAACACTTCCTAGGATAGTTGAGTACACTATCAATTCTCACTTTCCATCCGAATCTGTTTTTAAGTTAAAACGCTAATGTTAAAATATTTAAAATATTT
>NW_019731451.1:0-906 GCF_002891405.2 Cryptotermes secundus | reverse complement strand
TATTTACACTAACAGTTCTGACGGGCGCGTACGGAATCTGTAATTGAGACGGCCCTTTAAATTCCGGTAATGGCTGCGGGACTGATTTAAATGCATGTAAAAGTAATTACCAGCTAAATTTCACGTAAAAATTGGGTATTTTCTCGTGATCTCTCCCGCAGAAGCCGCTCACGTTTCGCAGTTTGGGAACCGCTGTTATGGACATACCTATGTGGTACGACGTTTCGGAACTTCCTTATGATGCCATCGTCAGGTCGTTATTACTTTCAGAGAAGTTGCGCAGTTTCTGTTCGCCAAAGACTGGGATCGCAGTGGAAATTTTCGATTTTTAACGTCTAGCCGAGACGAGATAGCTTCTATCTGGATGGGTTATCCCTCTGACAGTTCGTGACGTAATAATGAGACGCGTCTTGATTCCTATTCTCGACAAAGTATTGCTAGGCTGATTGGTGGAATCTATCAGTAACACGTTAGAAATTCTGGTCGTCAAACCTGAATGGAAGGAGAAACCACTTGGATGATAATATTAAAATGTACTTTAATTGGATAATTACAAAATGGATTGTTGCGTAGCCGGGCTGGTTACTCCGCCGTCGTCAGGTTAATTATAATTAATTAATTAAGAAGGACGTTTGCCTAATATTACTAAATATCAGTAATAGTATTTTCAATATCTTGTGGGAAAGGACTCTGCCTAGACAAGAGTCGAAGGAAAACCGGAGAATCACAAGTTGAAGTTGAGTTGAGAAAGATGTTTATTAGAAGTTCGAAAAGTTAGATTAAGTAGTCTTCAATACAGTCGATGTACACTAGACCAGATCTTGTTGGCCTCTCCTCTGCCATCTCTTCATACATACATTACTTATACTTAACAAAAATTAATTGGGATAGCAAGTCAGACTGTTT
>NW_019731450.1:0-567 GCF_002891405.2 Cryptotermes secundus | reverse complement strand
GGCGACCCAGAAACAACAGGGATACAAGCTGGAGAAAGGACCAACCATCGGGAAACGAGCGGCAGCCGGCAGAAAAGGGCGAACGCCGGCATATGCATTAAAGACCCCACACTACGCACTAACCGACATGACGGAGAAAGCCAACAGCAGAGATTTTCAAGAGTTAGAGGATCTCGTGTCCGAGTTCACGGATATCTTTGCGAGAGACAACGAAGATTACGGAAGGACAAACAAGGTATATCACCGCATTGACATGGGAGAAGCCCGACCAATTCGACAGCCACCGAGGGTACCCCTGGCAAAACAAGCAGAAGTAAAGGAAATGCTCGAAAACATGCGAGGACAGGGTGTTATAGAAGAAGCGGACAGCCCTTGGTCACCCCCGGTCATTTTGGTCAGGAAAAAGAATGGGGAGCTCTGTTTCTTGTGGACTACAGAAAGCTGAACGACGTCACCAAGAAGGATTGCTTTCCACTACCCTGCATTGACAACACCCTGGACATGCTGGCCGGAGCCAAATGATTTTCAACTCTTGATTTAAAGAGTGGCTATTGGCAAGTGGATGTA
>NW_019731449.1:0-575 GCF_002891405.2 Cryptotermes secundus | reverse complement strand
ATAATAATCAGAATTCCCTGTTTGACCTTCTGGCAGAAATTCCTTGTGAATTATTGCTTTGGAATCGAAGAAACTCATTAGCAGTGTCTTTACTGGACTCTTCGGCATGCGCACTTTCTTTGGTTGCGCCTTCTTTGGGCTCAACCACGCTGGACTTTGCCGCTTTGTGAGAGGCTCATATTGAAAACACCATGTCTCGTCACCAGTAACAATCGATTTTGTATATTTTGTAACACTTTGGGCCGACCGTAAAGTGTTCCACTCTGGCATGTTTTCATCGCCTGACAGCGCGTGCGGTACAAACCGCGCACAGACCTTCCGTTTGCCGAAATCCTCGGTCAGAATTTGATGCACAGTACTTTTTGGTATTCCCAAAAGCTCCTCGATGAGTCTTGCAGAAACACATCTGTCTGATGCAAGGACTTCGGTCACTTTTTCACATTTTCTTCAGTGCGACTTGTTCTCGGCTTTGATCCACGTGGAGCGTCTTGAATGTCCTCCCTGCCGTCACGAAATAGATCATACCATCAAAAAATGTTCGAGCGACTCAAATAATCACTACCGTACACACTTTT
>NW_019731448.1:0-454 GCF_002891405.2 Cryptotermes secundus | reverse complement strand
TCCATTTTAATTCATTATGTAACACATATTCATTAGTGACACGAAGTATTTCTTCACCGGTGGCTCGCTCAGGAAGTTCCTTGAAAAAAAAAATGTTGCAATTACATCTCCTTCGATGTATCGAATGTAAGCAAGAAGTTGTGCGTGGCCGCTAATATCGGTGGACTCGTCGATCTGAAGCGAGAACTTCTGACTGCTGTTGATTTTCTCCTTCATAATGGCTTCACTGTCACTGGACATGCCAATAGAAGACGGGGAAACCCATGCTAAACCCTGCAGTTTTAGGGAAAAGCACGTACACAGAACATGCGGCAAGTATGTCAAAGAAGCCGCGTAGTTGCGAGAAAAATAAAAATAAATCAATAATGAAAACTATGATATAACAATAAGTGTGAGTAAACATTTTTCTTTTAATTTCTTAGAATGCAACATTACTGTACATAAAAAATCACAG
>NW_019731447.1:0-963 GCF_002891405.2 Cryptotermes secundus | reverse complement strand
GTGCTTCCCCTTTGGATTAACCATTTATTAATCCTACACTTCGAACGAAATGTAGGACTTTATTTATTTATAGGGCCGTCATAAAAGTAATTTGTTCCATGAAGAACTGACCCAGATGGCGATATCTTAAATAAGCTATAGCCTCACAATCACATAAGATGTGTGTGGCTGATTCATCTTCTTGTAAGCACCTCTCACAAGTTGGGTCCTCTGTCAGTCCCAGTTTGGAAAGGTGTCCTTTTAGGTAGCAGTGTCCAGTAAGTAATCCTACCACCCATCTGAGTTGATCTCTGTTTAATTTTAACAGGTCCCTTGTTTTTTGGCAGAGGGTCCTGACATAGATCCTTTTGCCTCTTTGAGTCCAGTTATGGATTCCCAGTGTTTTTTTTTTTTTTTGCGATTTCTGTTAGTCCAGTCCCTGATCGCTTTCTTGGCAACTCCTACTGAGATACCGCAAGCTGGTTCAGGTCCTATGGACGACCGCTCAGATCCTGTTCTTGCCAGCTGATCTGTGGTTTCATTCCCAGCAGTACTCTCCTACTGAGATGCCGCAAGCTGGTTCAGATGTTCAGATCCTGTTCTCGCCAGTTGATCTGCGGTTTCATTCCCAGCAATACTCTCCTACTGAGATACCGCAAGCTGGTTCAGATCCTGTGAACGGTTTCATTCCCAGCAGTACTCTCCTACTGAGATACCGCAAGCTGGTTCAGATCCTGTGAACGGCTGTTCAAGTCCTGTTCTTGCCAGTTGATCTGAGGTTTCATTCCCAGCAGTACTCTCCTACTGAGATGCCGCAAGCTGGTTCAGGTCCAACGAACAGCTGTTCAGATCCTGTTCTTTCCAGCTGATCTGTGGTTTCATTCCCAGCAATACTCTCCTACTGAGATGCCGCAAGCTGGTTCAGGTCCAACGAACAGCTGTTCAGATCCTGTTCTTTCCAGCTGATCTGTGGTTTCATTCCCA
>NW_019731446.1:0-1018 GCF_002891405.2 Cryptotermes secundus | reverse complement strand
CATTTGTAACTGAATTTGATGACTTTCATGTAATGTTTGACTTGCATATTTGATTAACAGTGTTCTTTCTCTCTCTGTCAATTCAGGTAATCGGTATTTGTCATTCTTAAGTTTTTGTTGATCTTCAAGATATATTTCTGTGAAGCAAGTGAATTTCTTGTCCTACAGGCCATATTCTGGAGACTAAGATATCGTGGGAAGTTGCTGATGATGGTAGCCCTGTGTCACCAGCAATAGAAATGAGCGGCATTGTGACAAGTCAGACTGAATGAGGAGGGAAACAGCAATGGAATGTGGTGAAGGGTGTTGTTGAGAATTGTTCAGCTACTGGGTATGTTACAGAGACATAATGGGTCCTGGTGTTGTTGGAAATGATACCACCATTTGCAAGGTGACGTACATCAGGAATCCCTTGTGCGTGAGTTATGTTAGTAGTTGTGTGCACGTGTTACTTGTTGAATTTTTGTTAACATATCTTACTTATGTCAACGGTATCTTTCTTCAAGCGAGTGTCGCCTGATGAGTCTCAGATATCTGCATGTGCTTGCCTTAGTCTCGATGGCTGTCTGCATGCTTATTTTTCAGTATATATTAACCTGCTTTTTTATTATTCTTGTTTCCTGCCTGTCTCAGCCCACGTTCTAGTTTGTATTGTTCTTAACTAGAATGCATGCATCTTCCATTGGCATGAGGAAGAAAGAGACAGTATTGACATAACATGAATTCTTTCAGTTATGATGTGACGTATAAGAAAATGTGATCATATTTTCTGAATTATTTGTATTACATATTTAATTTTAACTGTTCTCTGTTATAATAAAGATAATGAAGTATTTGTAATTATGATGTCCTAGTGGAGTTTCATCTTATATTTGTAGGAAGTGAGATGTTGATTTTTTTTTTGTTCAGGTAAAATTTTGGAGAATTAGAAAACCTCCAAGGAGTTTGCTGCTGAGGATACTTTTCGACACCATTTATGTACTGAGTTGCAATGAAACAGATCTGACAATGAAGATGC
>NW_019731445.1:0-1450 GCF_002891405.2 Cryptotermes secundus | reverse complement strand
AACTGACTGGTTGCTGGCTAACTCGGATCTAACTCGGAGGTAGCTTGAGGACTGTTGATAACACACTCGCTTAACTAGTACTGATCTCTGCGACTGCCACAGTACAACTGACTCGTAGCTGCTGTGCAGTTCACTTATATAGCCGCAGTGCTTGCCTGTGGCGTAATGAGTGCCACGTCATCCTGTTACGTCACCGCTGTTGACTCGCGTTGCATAGCTACCAGGTTGCGGGGGCTTGGCTAACTTCGGCTCTGCTCGGCTCCGCTCGTGACGTCACCGCGGGAGAGTGGCGGGGTGATGACTCGCCTATTACGCGAGCGCTACGTTACCGCCACGTGCCGCTGGGGAGGTAGGGGTCCTTCGTTGCGCAACATGTCACAATATAAATATGTTTTCATTTCATCATATGTTTGTATGCACTAAAAGTTTCACCATAAAGTTGAGGTAGCTGGGTGCAGTTGGAGCGCATGCAGGGACAGTGAAGCATCAGGCCGATAGCTTTAAATGGTTGCACTGGTAGACTTGCCATTTCTTATTAATTTTGTACATATTTCCTAACAGACTGACTACTGTGATGCAGACTTGTTCAAACAACGCTCTGAGAAATAATTTCATTATGTAACATAATTCATCTGAACTGATCACAGTTCAGTTTAATCAGTACAGCACAATTACTGTATTGTAATGTGTCAATATTTCTTGTTCATAAATGGAAGTAAAGTCATCTACAAACACTAGTGTTACGTGTGAGATATGAGATATTCAGGGCAGTGTTCATGAGGAATTTGGAAGTGATGCTGTGTAGGTGGGTAGGAGTCTGCCAACATTTTGGAGGAACCTTCATAAAAGTAGACCTGCTACATACATTCTATCACATCCTGACTTTTGAGCAGTATTATTGAGATAAGTCTTCTGAAATGTAATGCTCCATAATTTGTTTTAACCATCACTGCAGACAAATATACTTCCTCCATCTTCAGGATGGAAAATTGAAGGTGAAGGCAGTGTGTTCCTCTGAACTGTCATTAAACTTCTACCAACCTACACAGTATCATATCCCATATCATGAGCCAAATGAAACTGTTGTTTGTGGTTGACCTGATTTCATATTGTGACTGCAAAAACAACATGATGCTTCAATGAGTATTATTCATGAATGGGAACAGGTCAAACATCTGTACATTATTATATTTGAGCATCCTGTTACACTCACACAATATATATGGACAAACTTAAGTGCAACAATTTTATTGTAGTTTTTTCTTCTTTTTTCTCCTCCACACTACGTGAGAATACACACCTGATGATGGCCATTTAGGGCCGAAACATGTAGTGTGGAGGAGAAAAAAGAAGAAAAAACTACAATAAAATTGTTGCACTTAAGACAGTGTTTGTATCTGTACATTAATCTAAATGTCTGATATCTGGAGTCATCCTAAAGCTGGAGGCA
>NW_019731444.1:0-531 GCF_002891405.2 Cryptotermes secundus | reverse complement strand
ACGACAGGTCCACAGTCTCTTCCAAAACAGTTCCTCCACTTAAATATTAAATTGTTTGTGTATCCCAAAAATCCCCTTTATTTCAAAAGGCAGATTATTAAATAACTTTATACCTGTAAAGTAAACACCTTTTTGGTACAGTGTTAAGGTGGAAGTTGGGAGATATAAATTACTACTCTGCCTTGTCTGAAGATTATGTGCATCATGATTAGTAGTGAAAAGTTTTCTATTCTTTGATACAAAGAGCAAAACTGAATAAATATATTGCGATTTCAATGGTAAAATTCCAAGCTGCCTGAAAAGATTTCTACATGAATGCCTATTAAAATATCTTGTCATTAAAGGAACTGCTTTTTTTTTTGTATCATAAAGAGTTTCTTGGTATTGGTTGCCTGCCCCCAAAATACAATTCCATAAGATAGTATAGAGTGAAACAGAGAATGATATATCTTCACCAACGATGACCCTGACATATAGTCTGACAGGTCTTATCATAAGCAAACTGTAGTTAGTTTGTTAATAACTGAATCA
>NW_019731443.1:0-1004 GCF_002891405.2 Cryptotermes secundus | reverse complement strand
TAATTTCTGGTGTCAATTTTAAAATTATTTGTTCGTATAAATAAAAGTCCTGTAAAACTTCACTGAGAGTCGGGATAGCTCAGTCGCTATAACGACTGGCTATGGGCTGGCCGACCATGGGGTCTGAATTCGAGTACCGGTGAGGGGAAAAATTTTCTCTTCACGTCGTCCAGACCACCCCTGGGGCCTACTCAGCCTCATACCCACTGGGCACCTGGGGTTCTTTCCCTGGGGGCCTGAACCTGACCACTGACCAACTAGTGCCAAGGTTAAGTGCATTCTCCACGTGTCGTCATTGCGTGGTGCTTAATTAAGCATAGGTACAACTTTTTTTCCCCTTGGCACTACAGCCCCAGTGGGCCTAGGCCTACCTCCATGAAGTTCTCCGTTCACTTCTTTTTTCTAGATCTTACACGTTCGGTAGGACTCCTTGGGCGGGTGATCAGCTCGTCTCAAGACCTCTACCTGTACACAAACAGAAAAATGCACACACAACCTAAAAATCCATGCCCTGAGTGGGATTCGAACACACGATCCCGGCTTCCAAGCGAGCGAAGACAGTACATGCCTTAGACCGCTGGGCTACCGTGACCGGCTAGGTACAACTTTATATTCGCATTTCTTTGGCTACCAAATGAGATACTCTCGACTTATGCCCTTTTTCCATTAAATCAGCTTGAAGCGCACACGTTATGTTTTCATCGCTCGCATTGGAATTGAGTTTTCAAGATAAGTTTTCTGCCCCCGTTCCCCTCAGCGGTCGCCGTCGGGGCAACCCCAAGGCCGTAAAGTGTCCCGTAAGGAGCGAGGTGAAAATGAAGGCGTGACAAGTTGGCTGTTTTCTCTCTGGCCGTGTCTGGTGACGCAACGAAATTCGTCACCTCTTGACCGCGCACTCAGCGAGCTCTGTTCAACTGGACATGTCCACATCAAACAGTGGTTCGCGTACCGCAGGTGCCAGCAACTGAAAGTAATGCCGACAAGACAAATCGGCGTGGTATTTT
>NW_019731442.1:0-351 GCF_002891405.2 Cryptotermes secundus | reverse complement strand
TTTGCGTTGCTATCTTGCCAATTTGCGTTCCTAGCTTGCTAGCTTTGCGTTGCTAGCTTGCTAGATTTGCGTGGTTAGCTTGCTAGCATTGCGTTGCTTCCTTGCTTGCTTTCCGTTGATAGCTTGCTATCTTTGAGTTGCTAGTTTACTAGCTTTGCAATGCATGTTTGCTTTCTTGCTTTGCGTTTCTTGCTTCCTATCTTTGCTTTGCTAACTTGCTAGTTTGGCGTTGCTAGCTTGCTAGGTTTGCGTTGCTAGCTTTCCAGCTTTTCGTTTCAAGCTTGCTAGGTTTGCGTGGCTAGATTTCTAGCCTTGCTTGGCTAGCTTGATATCTTTGCGTTGCTAGCTTGC
>NW_019731441.1:0-1045 GCF_002891405.2 Cryptotermes secundus | reverse complement strand
GCAAAGCTGTCAAGCTGGCATGGCGTATCTAGCAGGCTAGCAACGAAAAGCTAGCAAGCTAGCAACGCATGGCTAGGAAGCTAGCGACACAAAGCTACCAAGTTAGCAACGCAAAACTAGCTAGCTAGCAACGCAAAGCAATAAAGCTAGCAACGAAAAGCTACCAAGCTAGCGATGCAAAGCTAGCAAGCCAGAAACGCAAAGCTAGCAAGCCAGAAAAGCAAAGCAAGCAAGCAACGAAAAGCTTGCAAGCTAGCAAGGCAAAGCTAGAAAGCTAGCAACGCAAAGCTGCAAGCTAGCACCGAAATCTGGCAAGATAGCAACGGAAAGCTAGCAAGGTAGCAACGAATAACAAGGAAGCTAGCAAAGCATAGAAGCAAGCTAGCAACGCAAAGCAAGCAAGCCAGAACGCAAAGCTAGCCAGCTAGGAACGCAAACCTGGCGAGGTAGCAACGCATAGCTGGCAAGCTGGCAAGGTATATCTAGCAAGCTAGCAACGGAAATCTAGCAAGCTATCAGCGCAAAGCTAGCAAACTACTAACGCAAATCTAACAAGCTAGAAACGCAAAGTTACCAAGCTAGCAACGCAAAGCTACAAGCTTGCAACGCAAATCTAGCAAGCTAGCAAGGCAAAGCAGTCAACCTAGCAACCCAAATCTACCAAGCTAACAACGCTAAGCTACCAAGCTAAAAACGCGAAGCTAGCAAGTTAGCAACGCAAACCTAGCAAGGTAGCATCGCAAAGCTAGCAAGCTAGCCACGAAAATCTATCAAGCTAGGAACGCAAACTAGCAAGTTAGCAACGCAAAGCTATCAAGCTAGCAAGGCAAACCTGGCAAGCTAACAACGCAAAGCTGGCAAGCTAGCAACGCAAACCTGGCCAGCGAGCAAAGCATACCTACCTTTCTAGCAACGGAAAACACGCAAGCTAGCAACGGAAAGCTAGCAAGCTAGCAACGCAATTTAGCAAGCTAGCAACGCAGAGTTAAAAGCTAGCAAAGCAAAGCAAGCAAGCTAGAACGAAAAGCTAGCAAGCTAGCAACGC
>NW_019731440.1:0-1288 GCF_002891405.2 Cryptotermes secundus | reverse complement strand
TTCCGTTTTGGAGGGGGTCGTCCCCTCCACGAGGTCCAATCCTTGATCATTTCTTTCTTCGGGGGTTCCTTATTTCGACGTAACAGCTCTTGATGCGTTGTTTGCACTTGCTGACGTCGTCCTTCCTCCTGGTCTTCCAGCCGCTTGCTGGTACGGGACCGTGGCGTCAAGTCCTTTCTCCGGCATCCGAAGGTTCCCTGGGGAGATTCCTTCTTGAAGTCAATTCTCCAACGTCGTGCCACTGTCGCGCGACGGGATATCTTCCTGCAGATGGCAGCCAACTTTATCCGGGACGCATGATCTCCTCGGGTCCAAGGTTTCCTGAAGATGTTCCTCTTGCGCCATGCAAATCTTGCAGAGCGGGACACCCTCCTGCTGACGACGGCCAATTTATTCTGGGGTCCACAACTTTCCCGTGTCGAATTCTTCATATTTCGTCGATGGCGGTCCCTGCGCCTTTTATTCTTCGGTTCTCCGACCGGCATTACTTCGGCGTCTTCTATGGGTACCTCTCGTAATTCTGCCGCTTCAGGTTTCCTGTGCACTGAGGCCGGTTTTTCATCTTCTGGACCTGCCTCCATCTCTTGGCAGGCCGTCTTCACTCCGACCGGTATTAATATTGGGACCTCTTCTCGTTGTGCCGCCACAGGTTTCGCGTCCACTGAGCAGGCCACCGTTTCATTTTGGGTAATCGGCATCAATACATCTTCAGGTTTAAACGCGTACACCATCTCCTTGTGGTTGGTATTCGCCCTTTTGTCTCCTTGATGGGTTTTCATGATGGCGTCCATCCTTGCCAGCATTTCCTCTTTGACAACCTTCCTATCGGCGTCTAATTTGGCCAGGAAATCTTCTTTGTCTTTCTTGCTATTTGCCTCCCTTTCTTCATTTTCCGCCTTCCTTTCTTCCTTTCTGTCGGCCTCTGCCTTCGCCAGCATTTCGATTATTAGTTGAAGACCTTGCTTCTCCATTTTGTANCAGTCAAATACTCGATGCACAATAATCCAATTATTTGTCAGGCGTGTTTAAGTTCGTAAAAATTTTGACACCAAATTGTCACGTGTCTTGAGATCGAATCTCGTCGGTCACATGTCTTGAGATCGAATCTCGTCGGTCACGTGTGTAAGTTCAAATCCCACTTCTGACACCAATGTAACGTGTTTCGTTACAGAATATGCCGTAGAGATCGTTAATTGGTTTATTCAACAACACAGTTGCACAGACGAACAAGATGTAACGTGTTTTGTTTCTGAACACTATATAAGTGTCACTGTATCACACACCAACT
>NW_019731439.1:0-817 GCF_002891405.2 Cryptotermes secundus | reverse complement strand
TTCTCATACCATTTGGTTCTATCAGATCAGGTAGTATGCATGCAACTGTATATTCATAATGCAAAGTAGTTCTTTCAGATTCTGAGACTGAGAGCAGTGTGAATCAAGACATTTCTTGATCTGATCCAAAAATTGTTACATAATCTTGCACTGCAGAGATCACAGGACAATGACAGTTATTTTCAGTTGCTACAGAAGTTCTAACAGACTTCCTTGTCACATGGTCAACATTCCTTTGCATTCGAGAATGACAGATCCAAATCTCAACCTGAGGTATAAATTGTTTTCTTCAAACCTGCCAGCAAAGATAATGTCTCAAAGTCTATTAAAACCACTTCCTTCCACATCCTTTCCAATTCATTACTCATTAATCATCTCCTCATTCACTGCTATATGATCTGAGCTATGGCAGTATCATTAAATAAAGCACACAAGAATAAGTATGAATTGTTTTGAAAATTTTTCTTAATCACTTACCAAAACTGGCCAGAGGTCTCTGGAAATGCAGATTGATCAGGTGCAAAAAGATCTGCGTCCCACTGATAAGCATTAACATGTGTGTTGCCTGAAGACATTTGGTCCAACTGAGTACCTCGAGCCTGGAAGTTAAGCATATATTCGTATTCACTGGCATCCATAACAATTCTTTCATGATGTAAAATAACAGCATGCAGCATTTGACCAGAGGATTTCCCCAGAACTCATTCATTCATTCATTTTGTTTATTTTCCATAGGTCCATACAGTATATAACCAGGATGTGGAAAAGGTCCTCAAAATACATATACAAAATTGTATGAGTCCATTATTTGAAACAG
>NW_019731438.1:0-431 GCF_002891405.2 Cryptotermes secundus | reverse complement strand
GCTTTCCGTTGCTAGCTTGCTAGCTTTACGTTGCCAGCTTGAGAGTTTTGCGTTGCTATTTTGCTAGCTTTGTGTTGGGTTCTTGTTTGCCAGCCTTGAGTTGCTAGCTTGATTGCTTGGCGTTCCTAGCTTTGTAGTTTGCGTTGCTAGCTTGCAAGCTTTGCGTTCTAGCTTGCTAACTTTGCGTTGCTAGCTTGCTATCTTTGCCTTGATAGCTTGCTAGCTTTCCTTTGCTTGCATCCTAGCTTTGCGTTGCTAGCTTGCCAGCTTTTCGTTGCAATCTTGACAAGTCTGCGTTTCTAGCTTGCCAGACGTGCGTTGCTAGCTTTCCAGCTTTGCGTTTCTAGCTGGACATCTTTGCGTTGTTTTTTTGCTCGCTTTGCGTTCAAGCTTGCTAGCTTGGCGTTGATAGCTTTGTAGCTTTGCGTTGC
>NW_019731437.1:0-520 GCF_002891405.2 Cryptotermes secundus | reverse complement strand
TTGCAACAAGGGGGTCCCTTGACCTCAACGGCCAGTATAAGAATCTAAACCTAATTTAAAGTGTGCCACCTAAACACAATTTCGCCACCTTCCTCCTCGGCCTCCAGCAAACGAAAAGACTCCTTTCCAAGCCTCAACGTACCTACCTACCTACCACTTGGCGGTACAGCCCTGGGTGAGCCTTGGCCTCCTCTACAACCAGTCTCCACAGCCAATGCGTGCTGCCATAAGAATGGACACACGCATGATGACCCAAGGCTGGTTGTTAGGTTTCTGAACAAAATTCTTTTTACAGGATGAGGTTGTTAGTCTCATGCTCACCCTCCAACCTGGAGGACCAGGGACTACACCTGCAACATACGTGAAACGTTTTTGCATAAATACCTGGAGGAAAGGGGGAGTCATGTGGAAGATGGGAATAATAGGATTACATAATGAAGGAAGTAACAGCATGGACGCCTCAGGGGCGGGGGGGAGATGCAGGATACTGGTCACTGCTTCGAGCCTTCAGGTAGAATGT
>NW_019731436.1:0-1263 GCF_002891405.2 Cryptotermes secundus | reverse complement strand
ATAAAATGTATACAGAAGTATGCAGTCGCTTCACAGTTTATGATACCTCACACTCTTGATGCGAGCGTGCGTGACACTTCTCGAAGCAGTCCACAACACCCAGCGCAACATCACACTTTGAACAATAGGAAATGGGGCTCCTGCATTTCTCATTTAGTGACACACATGACGTCTTTGCTTCCTTTTGGTTGGCCTGTGCTGTGAATGTTTCACCTCCAGTCAACTAGTTGGGCCCCAGATGAACTTGGCCTCCCCTGAAAAACGCCCCTGACCATGATATTCATTTGTGCGATTAAACAATCATGTTGTGGGAGGAGGGTTTCCAGCAAAATTGAATAAATTATGTTGGCTGACAAAGCAACACTATCACCAGTTAGTAATACTCGCACAATAGTGATGCAAAGTAATTGTAACGTTAGTCAAAAAGAGTGCAGACCGACACTGATACCACAAGTCACAGTCATGAAGATGCCTTTTACTCACAAAGTAAATCCGGCTCAATGGGTTTATAGCCTTTCTGTCACACAAAATAAAATATTGTGATGTAATTTTGCTATGCAGGACACCACCTCACCGCCAGCGGTGACATAACAGCATCGGAGCAACAGCGGCTGCTATGGTAACAGGCCAGTAAACATTCTGCCCTCCCCCCCGTGGTGACATAACTGGGGACACCGCCGTTAACACAAGGCAACAGGGAATGGTATAAAAATCCAGCTTAGCAGTATATGAGCAGAGTGTGAGATCAGGAGTGACAGTGTGGATTGTAAAGTCCCCAACAGAAGTGGAAGTAAATAGTGATACTGCCGATGGCAATAATTGTGTAACTGTTAATTGTATAAGTGTGTGAGCAAATGTGGAATAAATTCGCTATATTCAATATGGCATGAAGGTATTTGTCACGTTGCATACCCAACACATGACAATATATAAAGAAATATATGACAGTCTGACACTGACTTCCTAACTGATAATTCGCTACTGAAAACAAATCCTTCAACATGTCACATTTCCTTGAAAGCTCTGGAAGCAATAACATGCCGGCACAGATGAATATTTACTCCTCAGTTCTCAAAACAAAACTGTGTTCTATTTGGCTGACCACACCATAAACAGTCATATCTAAACATAAAGAGTATCAAAACCAGTACCGTGATAAACAATTTCATTCTTCAGAGCTAACGAATAACCCACTGACATGAACTTGCACGGGTTTGTTTTGGTGTCAAACCCAAGATCAAACTGTCAGCACTCCCAAAGGGA
>NW_019731435.1:0-1677 GCF_002891405.2 Cryptotermes secundus | reverse complement strand
TTAAGCTGTTTTGTATGTGTAACGCAGTTCATTCTAAGGTGAAAGGTGAAGGTTTTCTGTGCTTATTTAAGCACCTTATCAGGTTACAGGAAGTACAGCTTTGATAGCAGCATCATGTTATGTTGTGTACATATTGTCACGTGTTGGGTGTGTCACGCGATAAATAACTTTACGTGGGTCTCGGATTTGGCGAATCTTAATTGGATACTGGCTCTTACACTCCACAGACGCAAAGAATGATTTTTTGTATCAATTATTAGCCTAATTTCTTTATTCCGATAACACAAAAAGGGGCGTATGAGATCACCTTTCTGTCTGTGTATCCGTTTGTATGTGTATTCGTCTATGTGTGTGTACGCCGACAATTTTTAGGAGGCTTATGAGATCGCCTTGTTGTATATAACCCCATTATCGTTGCTAGGCAACGCGCCGTCTGTGTTTCTGTGTCCTCTCATCGAATCCCATCTACACTTATATTTACCAAGTTCTCTCTAACTTTAAGGATCCACTTACAATTATATATGCTTTCCCAATCTACAACATGCACCTTACATGTTCATACATCCCATCTCATGAGAGTCAACAGCAAATGCAATTGTAAAGAGCAAAGAACCAGCCTGATTACAGGTACTTTCAGTAAGTCTCTCTCTCTCTCGCTCTCCTCTTTCTCCCACTTTAGAGCATAAGACTGCTTTCTTAGTTTTGTGATAATTTTTACGGACGGTAGGATTCCTTGGACGGATGATCCGCATGTCGCAAGGCCCCTACCGAAACACAGGATAACAGAGACACAGAACAGGCCCATACACACACCAAGCGTCCATGCCTTGTGTGGGGTTCGAACCCACGATCCGGCTTCCGAGCGAGCGAAGACAGTGCATGCCTTAGGCTGCTCGGCTACCGTGACCGGCACTTTAGTCAGTGCATAACAAAATCTTAATGGCCAGAATTTGTAACCCCACGCCTAAACCTAAGCTAAATAACTGTCCACTGTGCATTCTTCTAGACTGAACTCTTTAAAGAACTGGTAACTATATGTACCATCTACTCAACTACTCGAAATTTTCCCACATATTTCACTGATGGATTTAATTTTCTTATCGTTGTAATCAACACTTTTATTTCTAAACGTCACTAACTGACAGATATTATTAACAGAGATAAGCTGAATTTTCTTTCAGGAAGAAGTCGAATTTTTAAATTGACCCAATTGTATAGATCAAATTCGTGCCTTAGAGGGTCAACGCGAAGGATGTGAACAACTTTGAAGTGGGGATGTGAGTGGAAGCAATGTGACGTTTACACGTGTAACTGTGTAGGCTCTACGTCCCATAGAAGGTAATTAATTAACCAGTCAAGTCAGAAGGATAGACTTGGAAAGGGCCCTAGAGCCACGCCCTCAGGTGATCAGGCTCCTTCATGCGGAATTTGCTTCAGCTTGCCGCTGATCTCTCTTCTCAGTGCATGTTAATACGCTTCAGCGGTAACTGAACGGAACTGGACCGAGAACCGAAGTAACATATCCGCTACAATGGCTTCAATGTAAGGAAGAGCAAACTGATGGTGGGCCGTGTTCTGCCGCCAGGTAGGAAGCAACATGTATGCAGTACGCCATGGTAACAGCTACTCTCTGTTTACTGGCTAACCAACTGTTAACTAACCAAGTGGCTAAAGAAT
>NW_019731434.1:0-496 GCF_002891405.2 Cryptotermes secundus | reverse complement strand
TGCTTCAGTAGGGATGGTATGAGCCTAAAAATACAATGCTTCCATTAATTAACAAGGCTGGACTGCCTACTTTCCTCACATCTTTCGTTTACATTCTTTGATAATTATAGTAATAAACATTTTAAGTGACACTGAATCACTTCAAAATTCTATTTAAATTCAGTCTTACATAACATCAGCAATTTCTTTTCACATATGGTATAACATCACTAAGTGTGTATTACTGTCTACTGCGGTAATACCACCTATGAGATAAATATTGCTACCTCTGCAGTCCTGCATTCACTTTCATCTTTAGGGTTACTGATGATACATACACTCTGTTACAGCACACTACTGTGAGTCAGTAACCAGCTACCACAAACCAACCTTAATTTTCATGTAAGCATCCTCAGTCCATTATTCATGTATGGTGCTGGTGATTAAGATATAGCACCTATGTGAAAACATTTTCACAGAATAATGCAAGTCTCACATACAGTGGTGGATAAAATAT
>NW_019731433.1:0-1750 GCF_002891405.2 Cryptotermes secundus | reverse complement strand
TGGATTGAAAAGTTTCCCCTTTTATGTAGATATGTTGTTTGTATGAAGAATTCTTGCTTATAACAAGGTGGTATGATAAGTGAAGAACATGTTGTCGTTGGTGTTATGCAGGCAATCGTGTTAAATGACAGTGTGAAATGTGTAGAGTATGTGTTATAGGATGAAGAATGATGGCAAGTGATTTCTAAGTTAGATGTATATTTCGGTGTGATAGACAAAGGATTGCATTCTTGCCATCTAATCTTACAGGCTGAGGTGTGGTAGCGTGTAGTATAGGAGATCAGGGAATTATCTTCTTTCCATCTATTAAACTACTTAGAGAACCACATTGTTGACAGGATTGCACGAGTTGTTAGAGCTGACACTCTTGTAACGGTATTTTATAGTTTACTTTAGAACATATATATTGATGTGTTCGTTTTTTGTTTATGTTGAATGATATATTGTAAGGTTGAGATCGTAATCAGTGATTTCCCTATCTACTATTTGAGCACTAGTATTGTGGGGTGGATACCTTTCATATAAAGTATGCGTATGTCCCTGACATATGTCGATACCATAATAAAGTTAATAATGGGAACACTGGAAAAGAGAAAATTTACGGAACTTGTGGAAATTGTAAGAGTAAATCAAGATAATTGTGATATCATGCACTTGAGAGCGTTTTGAAATATCAGTATTTCGGAAATATGCATTTACGTCGACTATAAATATCGTAGCATATTCCATGTTTCATAGATTAAGAAGAGAGTTTAACAGAAAAATATATGGAAGAGTTTATGACGTGCGAAATTTCGGAAATAAAATGTCCCGTATAAATATATAATACACTATCTGAGGCATTCAATCGTAAGATATTGCCGACGGCCCAACCGTGCTTAACTGATCATAACAATGCGCAGAAGTCGTTTGCGCACACCTACCATAATGTACAATAACAACCTAACATTAGCCTAAATTACCGAACTTGGCCCCCTCCAAGCTACAGATGGATGCGCAGTAGTCTACTGCGCAATCCTAATCTGACCAACCTAACCTAACATAACTTAACCTAACATCAGCGATCCAAGGGCCAGCCCCCAGGTTTACAGGTGGGTGCGCAGTAGTTCATTGCGCACACACAAAAGTGACGTCATTTACGAAGCTGCTATTTAACCGAACGTAATATAGGACTGTCGTAACGTGGAATATAAGTCGAAATATGACGTTATGTATAAAATTGAGCGTCTTAACTGTTTTTCCACCCAAAGTATAAATTTTTGTTGTTATATTCCGAGGTTATATTGCTACGTGATAGCTTAGATTGTGTCGAGAACGCCGCTCCCACCTCAAGAGTTTGCGAATCCCCCACGGTAATATAAATGATCACTGAATATCACGTATTATGGCATTATGCTGCCCTCCAATGGCATAACTTTATGACGAAAAATTGTTTTTGTTGGTGAAATCGTTCCGTTGTTTCTCGGTTATGTACACACGACCAATTGATTGAGTGTCGGGAATTTATTTCGCCCGAAATTCCCTTCGTGGATAGGAAGTAGAATAATATTAAACACGAAAATGTGTAAAAAATAGGGTGAAAAATTACCGTCCTGTAATCTGTCTGATATTCGAATGTTTCTGTTTCAGTCATGTTAAGAGGTTGGCCGCCCTGTCAGTGTGACCTAAATATCCGGTGTGCACAAACACGGTTGGTTTTTTCCCAGTATGAGGAGGTATTTATAAATAATAAGAGGGTGTTATGTGTATG
>NW_019731432.1:0-470 GCF_002891405.2 Cryptotermes secundus | reverse complement strand
GTGAAGGAATAATACACGATAAGTTAGATTTATTAATTTAACGAAAGTAGGTGCATATAAGAGTAGTGGGTGTGTAGTGAAAGACATCGTGTATTTGAGGTTACTGTTGAACTATTACGTGTATTAATCATCTAGTGTGAAGTATGTACAGTGATTTGCAGAAAATGTGTTTGATTGGTTATATGGATAGGGAGTAAATTAGATTTTATGAGTGCATTTTTGGTATGACAGTAATCAGTGTGTAATTTTGGTATGTAGGCTCTGAATATTACACGTGTGAGTGGGTTATTGGTCAGAGTGATATACTTCTTTTTGCATCAGTATAAGTTCTTGTAAGAAGAGGGTGCAAAGTGACTATCTAGCTGCCATTGAAGAAGTTATTTTTTGAATATATAACTTAGTTCTGTGTGACAGAGTGTGGTGGGTATAATATATGTTGTTTTGTTCACAATAATGTCGAGAGTGGAGTG
>NW_019731431.1:0-1238 GCF_002891405.2 Cryptotermes secundus | reverse complement strand
TCGTACACTAAGTTCAACCACTCTACCAACCGTGGGACTGGTACGTCGGGCCCAGTCCGTGCCATAGTTCAGGCAGTTAGTCTCTAGCTTCCCACCGACTGCTCCACAATCGTCATATCTATCATCTGTGACTGGCGCAATAGGCGAAACAGTGACCAGAACACCAAGTGGACTCAGTCTCAACCCTTGAGAAAATAAAAAACAATGCGCCATTTTGAAGAGGCACCATCTTGTTGAACAGGGGCGTTCGGTTGAAGGTTATCATATTCAGGACTGAAAATAAATCGAGCATATCATGAGCACTTCCTATGCAGGACACTACCTCTCTCTTGAAAGTGTTCAAACCGTCTCCTGATGGACTCTCTTCCAGCTGCTAGTTCTCTATATTGCCGATGGCAGGGTCTCAGCATTTGTATCCCAGTACCACTACAAAGATATTGCCATTTACTGGAGGGAAACTGCCATTTTGCGTTAGTCAGCTGAGTGCGTGTCAGCAGCGACACTATCGGCAGAACATTCATTTAACAGGAAAGTTGTCAGCGGTTCTTTCGAACATTGCAGTCCCTTTCCCAATACCACTACAATTTTGTGATTTATGTAAGTTTCAAGCGTGGTGGATAGTTTATGGCTATCCTGCATATCCGGTGCTGTTGTCCCTGTACTTAATTAAATCATGTACCACACCACCAAGACGTATGTTGGAGTGGAAGTATATTTCCACCATTCTTGACTTCGGCACTAGATGAGATGAGCTATCAGCTCCACGCTCCGACCGCTTTACCCTCCAGGGAAAGAGCTTCGCATGCTCATTACACAGAAGGCTAGGTGGGCCCCAGGGACACTGTGGAGTAGATAATAATTGCCCCTGCCGGGAATCGAACCCCGCCGTCCAGCTCTCTCATAGCAAGTCGTTAAACTGACTGAGAGACTCACTGACTGACTGCTAAATTGTTGTTTGCTCTCGCCAGCACAGTGATTCTTGGTTCCGGGTTTCACGAGACTCATGGCCATATTCTACTGTCTGGCGATTCTGGGAACCGTTTATATCCCTACACTGACTTGAGGTAGCCCAACTCACTACTACATATATAAAACCGAAACGTAACTGTGAGATGACCTCGAGTGGTAGATCGTGCTGGGAGTTCTCGGGAAAGCCACGGGGCGCGCCACTTACTGAGAACTTACCATGAGAACTCTAAACGGGGAAACGACAGGAGGTGGGGCTAACGTCGATTGTG
>NW_019731430.1:0-4200 GCF_002891405.2 Cryptotermes secundus | reverse complement strand
CTAGGTTTGCGTTGTTACCTTGCTAGATTTTCTTGGCTAGCTTGCTAGCTTTGCGTTGCTATCTATTTAAATTTGGGTTGTTAGCTTGGTAGATTTGCTTTGCTAGCTTGCTAGCTTTGCGTTACAATCTTGATAGGTTTGCGTTGCTACATTGCCATCTTGGCGCTGCTAGCTTCATAGCTATGCGTTGCTATTTAGTTAGCATTGCGTTTCTAAGTTCATAGCTTTGATTGTCTAACTTTCTAGATTGCTAGATTTTCGTTGCTACCTTGTTAGCTTTGCGTTGCTATCTTTCTAGCTTTGCGTTGCTGTCTTGCTAGATTAGCGTTGCTAGCTTGGTAGCTTTTTGTTGCTAGCCTGCTAGATTTGCGTGGCAAACTTGCTAGCTTTGCGTTGCTAGCTTGCTAACATTTCGTTGCTAGCTTGCTAGCTTTCTGTTTCTTGCATGCTTTGCGTTATTTGCTTGCCAGCTTTGCGTTGCTAGCTTGCTAGCTTTGCGTCAGAAGCTTGCTAGCTTTGCGTTGCTTGCTTTGCGTTACTTGCTTGCTAGCTTTGCGTTGCTAGCTTGCTAGCTTTGCGTCGATAGCTTACTAGCTATGCGTTGCTAGCTTGCTAGCTTTGCGTTGCTAGCTTTCTATCTTTGCCTTACTTACTTGCATTTTTTGGTTTCTTGCTTGCTAGCTTTACGTTGTTAGCTTGATAAATGTGCGTGACTAGATTGCTAGCTTTGCGTTGCTATCTAGCTAGCTTTACGTTGCTAGCTTGTTAGATTTGCTTTGCTAACTTGCCAGCTTTGCTTTGCCAGCTTGATAGGTTTGCGTTGCTACATTGATAGATTTGCGCGTGCTAGCTTGCTAGATATGCGTTGCTAGCTAGCTAGCTTTTGCGTTGCTAGCTTGCTAGGTTTGAGTTGCTAGATTGCTATCTTTCCGTTGCTTTCTTCCTTTGTGTTGCAAGCTTGCTAACTTTGCGTTGCTAACTTGCTAGATTTGCGTGGCTAGCTTGCTAGCTGTGCGTTGCTAGCTTGCTAGTTTTGCGTTGCTAGCTTGCTAGCTTTGCGTTGCTTGCTTCCTTTCTTTCGTTTCTTGCTTGCTAGCTATGCGTTGTTAGCTTGCTAGATTTGCGTGGCTAGCTTGCCAGCTTTGTGTTGCTATCTAGCTAGCTTTGCGTTGCATGCTTGTTAGATATGCGTTGCTAGCTTGCTAGCTTTGCGTTGCAAGCTTGACAGGTTTGCGTTGCTACATTGCTAGCTTGGCGCTGGTAGCTTGGTAGCTATGCGTTGCTAGCTAGCTGGCTTTGCGTGCTAGATTCCTAGCTTGGAGTTTCTAGCTTGCTAGAATGCTAGATTTTCGTTGCTATCTTGCTAGCTTTGCGTTGCTAGCTTGCTAGCTTTGCGTTGTTAGCTTGCTAGCTGGCCGTTGCTAGCTTGCTAAATTTACGAGGCTAGCTTGCTATCTATGCGATGCTAGCTTGCTATCTATGCGTCCCTAGCTTGCTAGCTTTGCGTTGCTTGTTTGTTTCCTTTTCGTTTCTTGCTTGCAAGCTTTGCGTTGTTAGCTTGCTAGATTTGCGTGTCTATCTTGCTAGCTTTGCTTTGCTATCTTGCTATCTTTGCGTTGCTATCTTGGTAGATTTGCGTTGCTAGCTTGCTAGCTTTGCTTTGCCAGCTTGATAGGTTTGTTTTGCTACATTGCTAGCTTGGCGTTTCTAGATAGCTAGCTATTGCTTCCTCTCTAGTTAGCTGTGCGTTGCTAGCTTGCTGACTTTGAGTTGCTAGCTTGCTAATTTGCTAGATTTGCGTTGCTAACTTGCTAGGTTTGCGTTGCTATCTTGCATGTTTGCGTTGCTAGCTTGCTAGATTAGCGTTTCTAGCTTGGTAGATATGCGTTGCTAGCTTGTTAGCTTTGCGTTGCTAGCATTCTTGCTTTGCGTTGCTAGTTTGATAGCTTTGCGTTGCTTGCTAGGTAGCTTTTCGTTGCTAGCTTGCTGGCTTTGCGTTCTCGCTTGCTTGCTTTGAGTTGCTAGCTTGCTATCTTTGCGTTGTAAACTTGCCAACTTTTCGTTGCTAGCTTGCCAGTTTTGCGTTGCTAGCTTTCCAGCTCTGCGTTGCTAGCTTGCTAGCTTTGCGTTGTTAGCTTGCCAGTTTCATTTGCTAGCTTGCGAACTTTTCGATGCTAGCTTTCTAGATTTGCGTGGCTAGCTTGCTAGCTTTGCGTTACTACCTTGCTAGCTTTCTGTTGCTAGCTCGCTAGCATTGCTTTGCTAGCTAGCTAGCTTTGCGTTGCTAGCTTGCTAGCTGTGCCTTGCTTGCTTGCTTGCTTTGCGTTCCTTGCTTGCTATCATTGAGTTGCTAGCTTACTAGCTTTGCGTTTCTATCTTGCTAGATTTCCGTTGCTAGCTTGCTGGCTGTGTGTTGCTACCTTGCTACCTTGGCGTTAATAGCTTGATAGCTTTGAGCTGCTAGCTTACTAGATTGCCAAATTTGCGTTTCTAACCTGATAGTTTTGCGTTGCTAGCCTTCTAACTTTGGGTTGCTAGCTTGCTAGAATTGCGTTCTAGCATGCTAGCTTTGCGTTGCTAGCTTGCCAACTTTGCGTTGCCTACTTTTAGTTGTGCGTTGCTATTCTGCCAGCTGTGCGTTGCTAGCTTTCAAGCTTTGCGTTGCTTCCTTGCTAGATTTGCGTTCCTAGCTTGCTATCTTCGCGTTGCTAGATTTGCGTTGCTAGCTTGCTTTTTTTTTTTGCTTGCTAACTAGCATGCTAGGTTTGCGTTGCTAGCTTGCCAGCTTTGCGTTGCTATCTTGCCAGCTGTACGTTGCTACTTGCCAAGTGTGCGTTGCTAGCTTTCCAGGTTTGCGTTGCTTGCTTGCATGCTTTGCGTTTCTTGTTTGCTATCTTTGCGTTTCTAGCTTGCTAGCTTAGCGTTGCTAGCTTGCTAGATTTGCGTTGCTTGCTTCCTTTGCGTTGCTAGCTTGCTAGTTTGCGTTGCTAGCTTCCTTGATTTGCGTGGCTAGCTTGCTAGCTATGCGATGCATGCTTCCTTGCTTTTCGTTTCTTGCTTGCTAGCTTTGCGTTGTTAGCTTGCTAGATTTGCGTGGCTAGCTTGCTAGCTTTGCGTTGCCATCTAGCTAGCTTTGCGTTGCTTGCTTGTTACATTTGCTTCGCTATCTTGCTAGCTTTGCGTTGCCAGCTTGCGTTGCTACATTGCTAGCTTGGCACTGCTAGCTTGCTAGCCATGCGCTGCTAGCTAGTAAGCATTGCGTTGCTTGCTTCCTAGCTTTGATTTGCTAGCTTGCAATATTGCTAGATTTGCTTTGCTATCTTGATAGCTTTGCGTTGTTATCTTGCTAGGTTTGCGTTGCTAGTTTGCTAGTTTAGCGTTTCAAGCTTGGTAGCTTTTTTTGCTAGCTTGTTAGTTTTGCGTTGCCTGCTTTCTTTCTTTGCGTTGCTAGCTTGATAATTTTGCGTTTCTAGCTCTGTAGCTTTGCGTTGCTTGCTTGGTAGCTTTGCGTTGCTAGCTTGCTCGCTTTGCTTTCTCGCTTGCTGATTTTGCGTTGCTAGCTTGCTATCTTTGCTTTGCTAGCTTCCTTGCTTGCGATGCTAGCTTGCTATCTTCCCGTTGCTTGCTTGCTAGGAAGGCGTTGCTACCTTGCCTGCTTTACCTTGCTAGCTTGCCACATTTTCGTTGCCAGCTTGCTAGAATTGCGTGTCTAGCTTGCTAGCTTTGCGTTGCTAGCTTGCCAGCTTTGCGTTTCTAGCTTGCCAGCTTTCCGTTCCTATCTTGCTAGCAATGCGTTGCTAGCTTGCTAGCTGTGTGTTGCTACCTTGCCAACTTGGCGTTGATAGCTTGCTAGCTTTGATTTGCTAGCTTATTAGATTGCTAAATTTGCGTTTCTAACTTGCTAGCTTTGCGTTTCTAGCTTGCCAGCTTTCCGTTCCTATCTTGCTAGCAATGCGTTGCTAGCTTGCTAGCTGTGTGTTGCTACCTTGCCAACTTGGCGTTGATAGCTTGCTAGCTTTGATTTGCTAGCTTATTAGATTGCTAAATTTGCGTTTCTAACTTGCTAGCTTTGCGTTGCCTGCTTGTTTCCTTTTCGTTTCTTGCTTGCTAGCTTTGCGTTGTTAGCTTGCTAGATTTGGGTGGCAATCTTGCTACCTTTGCTTTGCTATCTTGCTATCTTTGCGTCGCTAGCTTGGTAGA
>NW_019731429.1:0-317 GCF_002891405.2 Cryptotermes secundus | reverse complement strand
GCAAGCTAGCAACGCAAAGCTAGCAAGCTAGAAACGCAAAGCTTGAAAGCTAGCAACTCAAACCTAAAAACCTACCAAACCAGAAACGAAATGCTAGCAAGCTAGCAACGCTATATAGCTAGCGAGCAAGTCAAATCTAGCTAGCTAAGTAGCAACGCAAAGCTAGCAAGCTAGAAACGCAAATCTAGCAAGCTAGCAACGCCAAGCTTGCAAGCTAGCAACGAAAAGCTAGCAAGATAGCAATGCAAAGCAAGCTTGCTAGGATCGCAAATCAAGCAAGCTAGCAACGCAAATCTGGCAAGGTAAAAACGGAAAGC
>NW_019731428.1:0-906 GCF_002891405.2 Cryptotermes secundus | reverse complement strand
GGGGTTGCAGAAATCTTCTTCTTAGATGCGTCAGGAGGAACTGGTGAAACGTTCCTAATTAGATTGATTCTGGCACTAATTCGATCCCAAAATGACATAGCCTTAGCTCTTGCGTCGTCCGGAAAAGCTGCGACATTTCTCCCAGGTGGAAGAACTGCTCATTCAGCTTTGAAATTGCCATTGAACATGCAATTCATTGAAACGCCCACGTGAAACATTTTCAAAGCATCAGGCATGGTAGGGTATTGCAGAAATGTAAACTTATTGTTTGGAATGAATGCACAATGGCGCACAAAAATCGCTCTAATCTCTTCATCGATCATTGCAAGATTTGCGCGGAAACATCAGGCCATTTGGGAACGCATTAATATTGCTTGCAGGAGATTTCAGACAAACATTACCTGTAATTCCTCGATCAACACCAGCGGACGAAATAAATGCTTGCCTGCAATACTCTACTTTGTGGCGACACGTAAAGACGTTAAAATTAACTACAAATATGCCTGTCCAGCTGCAAAACGATCGATCAGCTGAGATATTCTCACATCAATTGCTGGAAATTTAGAAGGGAATGGTGCCGGTTGATCTGACCTCAGGACGAATTTAATTGCCTCATAACTTCTGCAATTTTNTGGTTGAAAAAGTATTTCCCAATATTCAAACCAATTATAAGAATCACGACTGGCTGAGTGAACGAGCTATTCTTGCGGCCAAGAGCAAAGACGTCTACGGACTTAACAATATCATTCAGTCTAACATTCATTGCGAGGCAGTCACATACAAGTCCGTCGACACTGTTGTGGAAGCAGATGAAGCGGTTAATTATCTAACAGAATTTTTTAATTCACTCAATCTGCCAAGGATGCCACCGCACGTACTGCAATTGGAAATAGGCGTGCCAATTAT
>NW_019731427.1:0-1042 GCF_002891405.2 Cryptotermes secundus | reverse complement strand
GGTGTACCCATAATCAGCCACATGCAATTGTGACATGCAGTACAGCACAACAGTTTAGCAGAGCAACAGACACCTGATGAAGGTCATGCATGGCCGAAACATGTCGTGAATGATGAAGCACAGTCCCTATAACCTTTGTATCATTAATATATCCACACGCATAACTTTTCAATGTGAGTGGTTGTGACATATGTTTGATTTTAATACCACATAAGAAGGTTAAGTTGTCCATGTGCTTAAAAATTTAAGCAGGAACCCAGGATGACATAGGGGGCAGTGAAGTTGTATACTGGTAAGTGGTCAGCTGCACGCCATTGCCGCTTTGCCCCAGCGAATGGGCCCCAGGTACTCATTGTGTATGAGGTTGTGTGGGTCCCAAATTGCTTCTTGTTGCAGTGGAGAGGAGAACAGTTGCTTGCCCCTGCTGGAAATTGAACCCTGGCCTTCCAGTTTGTAGCATGTTACTATACCATCTGAGCCTACCTGCCTCCCTGTAATACAAGCCAATTTTTATCATGTAAATATTAGACATGGTAATAACAACATTTTAATCTATAGGCCATTATTTGTACCCTGAAATGTGAGAGAGCTATTGATCCTTGGAATGTCCATTGCTGCTTTAGTAGTCTGTGCATCAGGCAAGTTTAGGACCCACTGCTCTAGAGTCTAGACCATCGTGGAATCTGTCCATTGTCGGACCATGAAATTTTCTACTGGGAGCTGCCAAAAATGCTAATGGTCTCATTCATAGCTATAGCTTGTAATAAAAAATCACATGAAATACAGTGGAAATAATTAATTGCGTATTTAAAACCTTTATCGCCATACACATGGTAAAACTGTGCTGGCACATGCCCTAGTTTTAGAGGCCCCAGAAATCTTGGCAGTCCATTGCATTTTCTGGGGGGTTGGACCTGGTTTAATATAACTTCACTGATATCCCTCCCAAAGGAAATGCGTGAAGTGATACCGAACACAGTTAAAAGTATTGGGGCTCAGAACCTCTGCAGTACAAAAGATCTGGTTGCAGAATTATTTATTG
>NW_019731426.1:0-770 GCF_002891405.2 Cryptotermes secundus | reverse complement strand
ACATATACATGGTGCCAAATCCCAGAAGACTGCTTTCTTTATACAAAGTCTTTTAAAGCTCAGGTGTAACTTAAGGCTGATTTTGCACTGGACCTGTCTGAGGCAGTCACGTTGGACTCTCGTTGACTCATCTGACTGGCTTCACATAGCAACACAAGGAAATGTCGTAATCTCTTTCACACTGCACGCATCTTGTCCAGTCCAGTCATGACTGGCCAGAACTCATACGGTTGAATTTCTTGCCAGTCTTCGTGTGTCTCGCTCATAAGTCACACACGCTTTAATCAGTTTCATTTGTAACATGTTGTAATATGGATGTTGAGAAACTGATAATTCTAGTGAGAAGTATATGTGAAATATATGACACAAAGGACCCAAATCATCGAAATAAAGACTACATTGCTAGTGTTTGGAGATGCATAGCAGAAGAATTACAAACAACTGGTACAAACTTTTTATTTATATTATTTCATTTACAAAAACTTATGAACTTGTGAACCAATTCAACGTTAGTGGCAAAACTTGTTTGGAAAATTCCAAATTTTCGTACAAGTATTCCAAAAGCACATTCGACTGTGCAACGTGCTGCTGATAATCTATAATTAAAGACACATTTGGAATAATGAAGATCTCATCGAGCATATGGTCTTATAATGTAAGTTCTCAGCGGGAAAGCCCCATCACCTACTAAATAAAATGGCATCACTATGTCAGTACCAGGAATCTCCCTAGGATTTGGAATATTCAATCTTCCATCCCGGAAAGCTTTG
>NW_019731425.1:11128-14587 GCF_002891405.2 Cryptotermes secundus | reverse complement strand
TAGCTTGCTAGAATTGCGTTGCTATCTTGCTAGCATTGCGTTGCTACTTTGCTATCTTAGCGGTGCTAGCGTTGCTAGCTTTGAGTTGGTAGCTTGATAGATTGCTAGATTTGCTTTGCTTACTTTCGAGCTTTGCCTTGCTACCTTGTTAGCTTTGCGTTGCTAGCTTGTTTGCTTTGCTTTGCAATCTTGCTACTTTTGCTTTTCTAGCTTGGTAGCTTTGCGTTTATAGCTTGGTCGCTTTGCGTTGCTACCTTGCTAACTGTGCGTTGCTAACTTGCTAACTTTGTGTAGCTAGCTTGCTAGCTTTACGTTGCTGACTTGCGATCTTTGCGGTTCTTGCTTGCTAGCTTTACGTTGCTGACTTGCTAGCTGTGCGTTGCTATTTTGTTAGCTTTGTTTTGCTTTCTTGCTTGACTTGCATAGCTAGCTTGCTTGCTTTGCAATGCCAGCTTGATAGGTTTGCCACCCTACCTTGCTTACTTGGCGTTGTTAGCTTGCTAGTTTTGCGTTGCCAACTTGCTAGGTTTGCTTTGCTAGCATGCTTGATTTGAGTTGCTAGCCCCTCAGCTTAATTTTTCTATCTTGCCAGCTCTGCGTTGCTAACTCGCCAGCTATGCGTTGCTAGCTTGCCAGGTTTGCGTTGCTAGCTTGCCAGCTTTGCGTTGCAACTTGCTAGCTTTACATTGGTATCTTGCTAGCTTTGCGTATCTTCCTTGCTAGCTTGCTAGATTTGCGTTGCTAGCTTGGTAGCCTTGCGTTGCTAGCTTGCTAGCGTTGCCTTGCCAGCTTGATAGGTTTGCGTTTGCTACCTTGCTAGCTTGGCGTTGCTAGCTTGCTAGCTTTGAGTTGCTAGCTTGCTAGATTGCTGGATATGCGTTGCTTGCTTGATAGATTTGCGTTGGTATCTTGCCCATTTTGCGTTTCTAGCTTCCCAGCTTTGCTTTTCTAGATTGCCAGCTTTGCGTTGTATTCTTTATAGCTATGCGTTATTAGCTTGCCAGCTTTGCGTTGCTAGCTTGCAAGCTTTGCGTTGCTTGGTTGATAGCTTTCTAGATATGCGAAGCTAGCTTGCTAGCTTTGTGTTCTTAGGTTGCCAACTTTGCGTTGCTAGATTGCTAGCATTCCTTTGCTACCTTGCTAGCTTCGGTTTCTTAGCTTGCCGTCTATGCTTTGCTATCTTGCTAGCTTTGCGTTTCTAGATTGCCAGCTTTTCGTTGTTATCTTTCCAGCTATGCGTTGCTAGCTTGCCAGTTTGCGTTGCTAGCTTGCTAGCTTCCCTTTGCTAGCTTGATAGCTTGCTAGATTTGCGTTTCTATCTTGCCAAGTTTGCGTTGCTAGCTTGCTAGCTTTGCTTTGCTAGCTTGCCAATTTGGGTTGCTAGCCTGCTAGATTTGCGTTCCTAGCTTGGTAGCCTTGCGTTGCTAGCTTGCTAGCTTTGCGTTTCTAGATTGCTAGCTTTTCGTTGTTATCTTGCCAGCTATGCGTTGCTAGCTTGACAGGTTTCCGTTGCTAGCTTGCTAGCTTTGCGTTTCTAGATTGCTAGCTTTTCGTTGTTATCTTGCCAGCTATGCGTTGCTAGCTTGACAGGTTTCCGTTGCTAGCTTGCTAGGATTGCGTTTCTATCTTGCCCGTTTGCGTTGCTTGCTTGCCAGCTTTGCGATGCTAGCTTGCCTGCTTTGCGTTTATAGACTGCCAGTTATGCGTTGTTAGCCTTCCGGCTATGCGTTTCTAGCTTGCTAGCTTTGCGTTGCTAGCTTTCCAGCTTTGCGTTGCTAGCTTGACAGGTTTCCGTTGCTAGCTTGCTTGCTAGATATGCGTTGCCAGCTTGCTAATTTTGGTTGCTAGCCTGCTAACTTTTCGTTGCCAGCTTGCCAGCTTAGCGTTGCTTGCTTGCCAGGTTTCCCTTTCTGGTTTGCCATCTTTGAGTTGCTAGCTTGCTAGCTTTGCCTTTCTAGCTTGCTAGCTTTGCTTTGCTTGCTTCCATGTTTGCTTTGTGTTTCTTGCTTGCAAGCTTTCGTTGCTAGCCTGCTAGGTTTGCTTTGCATGACTGCTAGCTTTGCGTTGCTAGCTTGCTAGCATTTCGTTGTTACCTTTCTAACTTGGCGTTGATAACTTGCTAGCATTTAGTTTCTAGCTTGATAAATTGCTAGATTTGCGTTGCTAAGTTGCAAGATTTGGGTTGCTATCTTGCTAGATTTGCGTTGCAAACTTGCTAGCTTTGCGTTGCTAGCTTGCGGGGTTTGCGTTGCTAGCTTGCCAGTTTTGCGTTGCAACTTGCTAGCTTTACGTTGGTATCTTGCTAGCTTGCTATTTTCCGTTGCTATCTTTCTAGCTTGCTAGATATGCGATGCTAGCTTGCTAGATTTGCTTTGCTACCTTGCCAGCTTTGCGTTGCCAGCTTGCCAGCTTTGCGTTTCTAGCTTCACAGCTTTGGGTTTCTAGCTTGTCATATTTGCGTTGCTAGCTTGACAGCCTTGCGTTCCTAGCTTGCCAACTTTCCGTTGCTAGCTTGCTAGCTTTCCGTTACTAGATTGCTATCTTGCTAGATATGCTTTGCTAACTTTGTACATTTGCGTTGCTAGCTGGTCAGGCTTGCGTTTCTAACTTGCTAACTTTTCGTTGCAAGGTAGCCATCATTGCGTTGTTAACTTGTGAGCTTTGCGTTGCTAGATTTCCAATTTGCGTTGCTAGCTTGCTAGTTTTGCGTTGCTTGCTTCCCTGCTTTGCTTTTCTTGTTTGTTAGCTTTGCGTTGCTAACTTGCTAGCTTTGCTTTACTAGCTTGGTAGCCTTGCGTTGCTAGCTTGCTAGCGTTGCCTTGCCAGCTTGATAGGTTTGCGTTTGCTACCTTGCTAGCTTGGCGTTGCTAGCTTGCTAGCTTTGAGATGCTAGCTTGCTAGATTGCTCGATATGCGTTGCTTGCTTGATAGATTTGCGATGCTATCTTGCCCGTTTTGCGTTTCTAGCTTCCCAGCTTTGCTTTTCTAGATTGCCAGCTTTGCTTTGAAATCTTTATAGCTATGCGTTGTTAGCTTGCCAGCTATGCGTTGCTAGCTTGCCAGTTTTCGTTGCTAGCTTGCTAGCTTCCTTTTGCTAGCTTGATAGCTTGCTAGATATGCGTTTCTATCTTGCCAGGTTTGCGTTGCTAGCTTGCTAGCTTTGCTTTGCTAGCTTGCCAATTTGGGTTGCTAGCCTGCTAGATTTGCGTTCCTAGCTTGGTAGCCTTGCGTTGCTAGCTTTCTAGCGTTGCGTTGCCAGCTTGAAAGATGTGCATTTGCTACCTTGCTAGCTTAGCGTTGCTAGCTTTCTATCCTTGTGTTGCTAGCTAGCTTGCTTTGCGTTGCCAGCTTGCTATATTTCTCGATATGCGTTGCTCTCTTGCTAGCTTGCTAGGATTGCGTTTCTATCTTGCCCGTTTGCGTTGCTTGCTTGCCAGCTTTGCGATGCTAGCTTGCCTG
>NW_019731425.1:6379-9180 GCF_002891405.2 Cryptotermes secundus | reverse complement strand
TTGCTAGCTTGCTAGATTTGCATTGCTAGCTTGCTAAATTTGGTTGCTTGCTTGCTTGTTTATTTTGCGTTTATTGCTTGCAAATTTTCGTTGCTAACATGCTATCTTTGCGTTGCTTGCTTGCTTGATATCTCTGCGTTCCTTGCTTGCTAGCTTTCGTTGCTAGCTTGCTAGATTTGCGTTGCTAGCTTGCTAGGTTTGCGTCGCAACCTTGCTAGCATTGCGTTGCTAGTTTGCTAGATTTTCGTTCCTACCTTGCTTACTTGGCGTTACAAGCTTGCTAGCGTTGAGATGCTAGCTTCCTAGGTTGCTAGATTTGCGTTGCTGTCTTGCTTGCTTTTCGTTACTAGCTTGCTGGTTTTGCGTTGCTTTCTTGGTAGCTTTGCGTTCTAGCTTGCTTGCTTTGCGTTGCTAGCTTGCTACGTTTGCGTTGGTATCTTGCCAGTTTAGCGTTGCTAGCTTGCTAACTTTGCGTGGATAGCTTGCTAGCTTTGCGTCGCTAACTCCCTAGAATTGAATTGTTAGCTTGCTAGATTTGCTTTGCTAGCTTGCTAGCTTTGCGTTCCTAGCTTTCTAGCTTTGATTTGCAAGCGTGCTAGATTTGCGTTGCTTGCTTGCCAGGTTTGCTTTGCTATCTTGCCAGCTGTGCTTTGCTAGCTTGCTAGCTGTGAGTTGCTAACTTTCCAGATTTCCGTTGCTAGCTTGGTAGCTTTGCGTTGATTGCTTTCTTGCTTTGCGTTGGTAGCTTGCTAGCTTTGAGTTGCTAGCTTGCTAGGTTTCGTTCTAGCTTGCTAGCTTAGCGTTGTTAGTTTGCTATTTTTGCCTTGCTAGCTTGCTAGCTTTGCGTTGCTAGCTTGCTAGCTTTGCGTTGCTAGCTTGCTATCTTATTAGATATGCGTTGCTAGCTTGCTATCTTGCAAGCTTTGCTTTGCTAGCTAGTCAGCTTTGCGTTGCTATCTTGCCTGCTTTGCGTTTCTATATTGCCAGAATTTCGTTGTTAGCTTTCCAGGTATGCGTTGCTAGCTTGCCAGCTTTTCTTTGCTATCTTGCCAGCTTTGCGTTTCTAGCTTGCTTGCTTTGCGTTGCTAGCTTGCTAGCTTTGCGTTGCTAGCTTGCTATCTTATTAGATATGCGTTGCTAGCTTGCTATCTTATTAGATATGCGTTGCTAGCTTGCTATCTTATTAGATATGCGTTGCTAGCTTGCTATCTTATTAGATATGCGTTGCTAGCTTGCTATCTTATTAGATATGCGTTGCTAGCTTGCTATCTTATTAGATATGCGTTGCTAGCTTGCTATCTTATTAGATATGCGTTGCTAGCTTGCTATCTTATTAGATATGCGTTGCTAGCTTGCTATCTTATTAGATATGCGTTGCTAGCTTGCTATCTTATTAGATATGCGTTGCTAGCTTGCTATCTTATTAGATATGCGTTGCTAGCTTGCTATCTTATTAGATATGCGTTGCTAGCTTGCTATCTTATTAGATATGCGTTGCTAGCTTGCTATCTTATTAGATATGCGTTGCTAGCTTGCTATCTTATTAGATATGCGTTGCTAGCTTGCTATCTTATTAGATATGCGTTGCTAGCTTGCTATCTTATTAGATATGCGTTGCTAGCTTGCTATCTTATTAGATATGCGTTGCTAGCTTGCTATCTTATTAGATATGCGTTGCTAGCTTGCTATCTTATTAGATATGCGTTGCTAGCTTGCTATCTTATTAGATATGCGTTGCTAGCTTGCTATCTTATTAGATATGCGTTGCTAGCTTGCTATCTTATTAGATATGCGTTGCTAGCTTGCTATCTTATTAGATATGCGTTGCTAGCTTGCTATCTTATTAGATATGCGTTGCTAGCTTGCTATCTTATTAGATATGCGTTGCTAGCTTGCTATCTTATTAGATATGCGTTGCTAGCTTGCTATCTTATTAGATATGCGTTGCTAGCTTGCTATCTTATTAGATATGCGTTGCTAGCTTGCTATCTTATTAGATATGCGTTGCTAGCTTGCTATCTTATTAGATATGCGTTGCTAGCTTGCTATCTTATTAGATATGCGTTGCTAGCTTGCTATCTTATTAGATATGCGTTGCTAGCTTGCTATCTTATTAGATATGCGTTGCTAGCTTGCTATCTTATTAGATATGCGTTGCTAGCTTGCTATCTTATTAGATATGCGTTGCTAGCTTGCTATCTTATTAGATATGCGTTGCTAGCTTGCTATCTTATTAGATATGCGTTGCTAGCTTGCTATCTTATTAGATATGCGTTGCTAGCTTGCTATCTTATTAGATATGCGTTGCTAGCTTGCTATCTTATTAGATATGCGTTGCTAGCTTGCTATCTTATTAGATATGCGTTGCTAGCTTGCTATCTTATTAGATATGCGTTGCTAGCTTGCTATCTTATTAGATATGCGTTGCTAGCTTGCTATCTTATTAGATATGCGTTGCTAGCTTGCTAGCTTTGCGTTGCTAGCTAGCTAGCTTGCTAGATTTGCGTAATTAGATTGCTAGCTTTGCGTTGCTATCTTGCCAGTTTGCGTTGCTTGCTTTCCAGCTTTGCGTTGCTATTGCTGCTTTGCGTATGTAGACTACCAGCTTTGCGTTTTTAGTTTTCCAGCTATGCGTTTCTAGCTTGCCAGCTTTGCGTTGCAAGCTTACAAGCTTTGCGTTGTAGCTTGCAAAGTTTTCGTTTATAGCTTGCCAGGTTTTCGTTACTAGCTTGCTAGATTTGCTTGGCTACCTTGCTAGGTTTACGTTGCTACCTTGCTAGAATTCCGTTGCAAACTTGCAA
>NW_019731425.1:0-6043 GCF_002891405.2 Cryptotermes secundus | reverse complement strand
TAGCTTGTTAGCTTTGAGTTTCTAGCTTGCTAGATTGCTAGATTTGCGTTACTAATTTGCCAAGCTCTGTGTTGCTATCTTGCTAGCTTTGCGTTGCTGGCTTGCTAGCTTTGCGTTGCTAGCTTGTTTGCTTTGCTTTGCTTTGCTAGCTTGTCAACTTTGCTTTGCTAGCTTTCAAGTTTGCGTTGCTAGCTTACTAACTTTGGGTTGCTTCCTTGATTTGCATTTCTTGTTTGCTAGCTTTAGTTTCAAGCTTGCTGGCTTTGCGTTGCTAGTTTAATATCTTTGGTTTGCTAGGTTGCTAGCATTGCGTTGATAGCGTACTAGCTTTGTTTTGCTAATTTGCTAGCTTGGAATTTCTAGCTTGCTAGCTTTGATTTGCTAGCTTGCCAGTTTGCTGGATTTGCGTTTGCAAACTTGCTAGCTTTGCGTTGCTCTCTTGCTAGCTTTTCGTTGCTAGCTTGCTGGCTTTGCCTTGCTAGTTTACTAGATTTGCGTTGCTGGTTTGGTTTTTTTGCTCTGCTGGCTTGTTAGCATTGCGTTGCTAGCTTGCTACTTTTGTGTTGCTAGCTTAGTAGCATTGCTTTGCTAGCTTGGTAGCTTTGCGTTGCTAGCTTGCTAGATTTGCGTTGCTGGCTTGTTAGCTTTGAGTTGCTAACTTGCTTGCTTTGCTTTGCTAGCTTGCTAATTTTGCGTTGCTAGCTTGGTAGCAAAGCGTTGCTAATTTTTTAGCTTTGATTTGCTAGTTTGCTAGCTTTGCGTACTAGCTTATTTGCTTTGCGTTGCTAGCTTGGTATCTTTGAGTTTCTAGCTTGCTCCCTTGCTAGCTTTGAGTTGCTAACTTGCTAGCTTTCCGTTGCTAGCTTGCTAGATATGCATTGCTAGCTTGCAAGTGTGCGTTGCTAACTTACCGGCTTTGCGTTGCTAGCTTGCTAGATTTGCGTGGCTAGCTTTCTAGTTTTGCGTTGCGATCTTGCTAGCTTTCCGTTGCTAGCTTGCTAGCTTTACGTTGCTAGCTTGCTAGCTTTCCGTTGCTAGCTTCCTAGCTTTGCTTTGCATGCTTGCTAGCTTTGCGTTGCCAGCTTTATAGGTTCGCTTTGCTACCTTGCTTGCTTGGCGTTGCTAGATAGCTATCTTTGCGTTGGTAGCTTGCTAGCTTGCTAGATATGCGTTGCTATCTTGCCAGCTTTGCTTTTCTAGCTTGCCAGGTTTGCCTTGCTAGCTTGCTAGCTTTCCGTTGCTATCTAGAAAATAAGCGTTGCTAGCTTGCTAACTTTGCTTTGCTAGATTGCTAGCTTTGCTTTGCTAGGATACCAGATTTGCGTTGCTAACTTGCCAGGTTTGCTTTCCTAGCTTGCCAGCTTTGCTTTGCTAGCTAGCTAAATTTGCGTGGCTGGCTTGCTAGCATTTCGTTGCTACCTTGCAAGCTTTCCATTGCTAGCTTGCTAGCTTTGCGTTGCTAGCTTGCTAGCATTGTTTGGTAGCTTGCTAGATTTGCGTTGCTTGCTTGCTTTGCGTTTATAACTTGCAAGCTTTCGTTGCTATCTTGTTAGTGTGCGTTTCTATTGTGCTAGATTTGTTTTGCTTACTTGCTTGTTTGCTTTGCGTTGTTAGCTTGCTAACGTTGCGTTGCTGCTATGCTAGCTTTGCGTTTCTAGCTTGCTAATTTTGCGTTGCAAGCTTGCTCTCTATGTGTTGCTAGCTTGCTAGTTTTGCGTTACAAGCTTGCTAGTATTCCTTTGCTAGCTTGCTAGATATGCGTAATTATCTTGCCATTATTGCGTTGCTAGCTTGTAATCTTTGGGTTTCAAGCTTGCTACATGCGTTGCTAGCTTGTAATCTTTGGGTTTCAAGCTTGCTACATGCGTTGCTAGCTTGCCAGCTGTGCATTGCTAGCTTGCTAGATTTGCTTTGCTTGCTTGCCGATTTGCGTTGTTTGATAGCCAGCTTTCCGTTGCTAGCTTGCTAGATTTGAGTGGCAAGCTTGATACCTAGGCGTTGCTACCTTGCTAGCTTACCGTTTCCAGCTTTCTAGCTTTGCGTTGCTAGCTTGTAATCTTTGGGTTTCAAGCTTGCTACATGCGTTGCTAGCTTGCCATTATTGCGTTGCTAGCTTGCCATTATTGCGTTGCTTGCTTGCCAGCTTTGCGTTGCTATCTTGTCAGATTTGCGTTGCTAGCTTGCTAGCTTTGCATTGCAATCTTGCTGTGTTTGCGTTTCTAGCTTGCTAGCATTGCGTTGCTACCTTGCTAGCTTTGCGTTGCTAGCTTGCTAGATTGCGAGATATGCGTTGCTAGCTTGCTAGCATTGCGTTGCTATGTTGCTATCTTTGCGTTGCCAGCTTCCTAGGTTTGCGCTGCTATCTTGCTAGCTTGGCGTTTCTAGCATGTTATTTTTGCGTTTCTAGTTTGCTAGCTTTCATTGCTAGCTTGCTATCTTTACTTTGCTTGCTTGCTAGCTTTGCTTTTCTAGCTTGCTATTTTTGCTTTGCCTGCTTGCTTGCTTTGATAGATTTCCGTTGCAAGCTTGCTACCTTTCTAGATATTCTTTGCTAGCTTGCTAACTTTGCGTTGCTAGATTGCTAGGTTTGCGTTGCTAGCTTGCTATCTTTGCTTTTCTAGCTAGCCAGCTTTTCGTTGCTAGCTTGCCAGCTTTGCGTTGCTAGCTTCTCAACTTTTCGTTGCTAGCTTCCAAGTTTTGCGTTGCTAACTTGCCAGTTTGCCTTGGTAGCTTGCTAGATTTGCGTTGCTAGCTTGCTAACTTTGCTTTTCTCTCTTGGTAGCTTTTCGTTGCTAATTCCTTAGCTTTTCGTTTCAAGCTTGCTAGCTTTCCGTTGCTAGCTTGCTTGCTTGCTAGATTTGCGTTGCTAACTTGCCAGCTTTGCGTTGCTAGCTTGCTGGCTTTGCGTTTCTAGCTTGCTGGCTTTGCTTTGCTAGCTTGATAGCTTGGTAGATTTGCGTTGGTAATTTGCTAGCTTTGCGATCCTATCTTGCTAGCTTTGCGTTGTTGGCTTGCTAGGTTTCCGTTGTTAACTTGCTAGCTTGTTAGATATGCGTTGCTAGCTTCCTATCTTTGCGTTGCTAGCTTGCTAGTTTGCGTTGCTTTCTTGCTAGCTATGTGTTGCTCTTGCCTGCTTTGCGTATATAGACTGAAAACTTTGCGTTTTTAGGATTCCAGCAATGCGTTGTTAGCTTGCCAGCTTTGCGTTGCAAGCTTGCTAGCTTTCCGTTGCTAGCTTGCTAGCTGCGAGATTTGCGTTTCAAACTTTCTAGCTTTGAGTTGCTAGCTTGCTGGCTTTGCGTTGCTAGCTTGCTAACTTTGCGTTGCTAGATTGCTAGCTTTGCGTTCCTAGCTTGCTAGCTTTTTCTTTGCTAGCTAACCAGTTTGCGATGCTAGCTGTCCAGGTTTGTGTTTCTAACTTGCCAGCTTTTCTTAACTAGCTTGCTAGATTTCCGTGGCTAGCTTTCTATGTTTACGTTGCTACATTGCTAGCTTTCAGTTGCTAGCTTGCTAGCTTTGCGTTGCTAGCTTGCTTGTTTTGGTTGCTAGCTTGCTAGATTTTGTTGCTTGCTTGCTTGCTTTGCGTTGATTACTTGCAAGCTTTCGTTGCTAGCTTGCTGTCTTTGCGTTGCTTGCTTGCTTGCTTGTATTGCGTTTATTGCTTGCTAGTTTTCGTTGCTATTTTGCTAGCTATACGTTTATACCTTGCTGGATTGGCGTTACTACCTTGCTAGCTTTGAGTATCTAGCTTGCTAGTTTGCTAGATTTGCGTTATTAACTTGCTAGCTCTGAGTGGCTCTCTTTCTAACTTTGCGTTGCTAGCTTGCTACCTTTGCGTTGATAGCTTGTTAGCATTGCTTTGCTAGCTTGCTTGCTTTGCTTTGCTCCCTTGCTAGTTTTGCGTTCCCAGCTTGATAGGTTTGATTTGCTACATTGCTAGCTGGGTGTTGTTAGCATCCTAGCTTCGCGTTGCTAGGTAGCTAGCCCTCAGTTGCTAGCTAGCTAGAGTGATATATATGCTTTGCTAGCTTTATAGCTTTGCGTTGCTCTCTTGCTAGCTTTGCGTTGCTAGCTTGCAATCAGTGCGTTGGTAGCTTGCTAGGTGTGCGTTCCAAGCTTGGTAGCTTCGCGTTGCTAGCTTGGTAGCTTTCGTTGCTAGCTTGCAAGATTTGAGTTGCTAGCTTGGTAGCTTTGCGTTGCTAGCTTGCTAACTTTGCGTTGCTAGATTGCTAGCTTTGCGTTCCTAGCTTGCTAGCTTTGCTTTGCTAGCTTACCAGCTTTGCGATGCTAGCTGTCCAGGTTTGCGTTTCTAGCTTGCCAGCTTTTCGTAACAAGCTTGCTAGATTTCGGTGGCTAGCTTTCTATGTTTACGTTGCTACCTTGCTATCTTTCAGCTGCTAGCTTGCTAGCTTTGCGTTGCTAGCTTGCTAGTTTGCTATATTTGCGTTGCTATTTAGCTAGCTGTGCGTTGCTATCTTGCTAGCTTTGCGTTGCTAGCTTGCCAGTTTTCGGTTGCTAGCTTGCTATATTTTTAGATATGCGTTGCTAGCTTGCTCTCTTTGCGTTGCTACCTTGCCAGCTTTGCGTTGCTAGCTTGCTAGATATGCGTTGTTAGCTTGCCAACTTTGGGTTGCTAGCTTGTTAGTTTTGCGTTTCTAGCTTGAGAGTTTGCGTTGCTAGCTTGCTAGCTTGCTAAATTTGCGTTCCTCTTTAGCTTGCTGTGCGTTGCTAGCTTGCTAGCTTTGCGTTGCTAGCTTGCTAGTTTGCTATATTTGCGTTGCTATTTAGCTAGCTGTGCGTTGCTATCTTGCTAGCTTTGCGTTGCTAGCTTGCCAGTTTTCGGTTGCTAGCTTGCTAGCTTTGCTTTGCTAGCTTACCAGCTTTGCGTTGCTAGCTTGCTAGTTTTGCGTTCCCAGCTTGATAAGTTTGATTTGCTACATTGCTAGCTGGGTGTTGCTAGCATCCTAGCTTCGCGTTGCTAGGTAGCTAGCTTTCCGTTGCTAGCTAGCTAGAGTGATATATATGCTTTGCTAGCTTTATAGCTTTGCGTTGCTATTTTGCTAGCATGCGTTGCTAGCTTGCAATCAGTGCGTTGCTAGCTTGCTAGGTTTGCGTTCCAAGCTTGGTAGCTTCGCGTTGCTAACTTCGTAGCTTTCGTTGCTAGCTTGCAAAAATTTGAGTTGCTAGCTTGGTAGCTTTGCGTTGCTAGCTTTCTAGGTTTCGTTCTAGCTTGCTAGTTTTGCGTTTCTAGCTTGCTATTCTTGCCTTGCTATCTTGCTAGCTTTGCGTTGCTAGATATGTTTTATATATGCGTTTCTAGCTTGCTATCTTGCCAGCTTTGCGTTGCTAGCTTGTCAGCTTTACATTGCTAGCTTTCCTGCTTTGCGTTTCTAGATTGCCAGCTTTTCGTTGTTGCTTTCCAGCTATGCGTTACTAGCTTGCCAGCTTTCTGTTGCTAGCTTGCCAGATTGCGTTGTTAGCTTGCCAGCTTTGCGTTGCTAGCTTGCTTGCCTTCCGTTGCAATCTTGCATGCTTTCTAGTTATGCCTTGCTTGCTTGCTAACTTTGCGTTGCTAGCTTGCTTGCTTTGCGTTCCTAGCTTGCTAGCTTTGCGTTGCTAGATTGATAGCTTTGCGTTTCTAGCTTGCTAGCTTTGCTTTGTATTCTTACCAGCTTTGCGTTGCTAGTTTGCCTGCTTTGCGTTTCTAGATTGCCAGCTTTGCGATGTTAGCATTCCAGCTATGCGTCGCTAGCTTGTCAACTTTGCGTTGCTATTTTCCTAGCTTTGCGTTGCTAGCTTGTCTGTTTCCGTTTGTAGCTTGCCAGGTTTGCGTTGCTAGTTTGCTAGATTTGCGTGGATAGCTTGCTAGCTTTGCGTTGCTAACTTCCTAGCTTTGCATTGCTAATATGTTGGCTTTTCGTTGCTAGCTTGCTAGCTTGCTAGATTTGCGTTGCTAGCTTGCTAGCATTGCATTGTTTCCTTGCTAACTTCGCTTTGTTAGCTTGCTAGATTTGCTTTGCTAGCTTGCTAATTTGCTTTGCTA
>NW_019731424.1:4665-14951 GCF_002891405.2 Cryptotermes secundus | reverse complement strand
GAATCTTGAATTAGATACAGTTTTTTTGTACATAAGAGAATCACATCAGCAGTATGGCCTATTGCAGATCTTTTCACAAAAGAAGGGCGGACTAAAGCAATTCATGGTTCCTTAGGCTCCATATTTTATCCATTCAGTAAAGCCAAAATAATCACAGACTGCTTAGAAATCCAGTTCAGAGCACATGACTTTGTGACTGACCATATGCGAAATGTGGAGGTTCAAGTTTAAGCCTTGCTGGCCAGTGTCAATGAAAACATCCCTGTTAATTTCTGACCCTGTGCCGTCTTGAAAGAAATACTCTCCTTGAAATTAGGACAGGTCCATACTTTCAATGACATTCCAAATGAATATCTCCAGCATCTTCCAAGAAGGCCTCTTGTGCATTTAACACATTTCTTCAATCACTGCCTTAGACTTATTCACTCCCTGACACCTTGGAAGGGAGCAAAAATCATAACTCTGCTGAAACCCAGGAAAGACAGGAAATTTACATCAAATCAGCCTCTTGTCAACTGGTGGCAAACTGTCAGAAAGCTGAATTTAAGAATAATCCAAAATTACATTGAGAAAAATGACTTACTAAATACAAGTCAGTTTGGCTTTTGAGCATATCATAGTACAACACTTCAATGTATGAGGCTGGCAGATCATGTCACCCTAAATTTCAGCAATAATATGTCAACGGCTCCTTTGCTCTTGGTTATCTTGAAAGCCTTCGACACAACATGGAACTCTGGTCTATTATGTAAATTGTCAGAATTAGAATTATCGACAAGTCTCATTAACACTTCACGGACCGGCGATTTAAATCACCCTGGGGACCGGAATTTTTAAACATACTACCCTAACTTATGCACTGTTCACTTTAAAATTAATATAAAATCTCCTAATTAATTTTTTGAACTAAAAGTTTTGGAGAACACTTACCAATGCTCCTAGAAGTGCTTGAGGGTGTGATATTTCTGGAAATATTCCCCTTTGTGAAGTGGCATTACACAGAACTTGCAGATGTAGACATACTACTTTTTTTGTGGACTGTGCAAACATGGCATTGCCTAGAAGGATTCTTCCCCTTGGAATGTTCACTCTTCACAATTTTCACGAGGGTATTTTTCGGCATATCACTCGAGAGTTGCCCTGGGGGGTCCACATGAGGCCTTTGTGTGGTGGGAGTTGATGGGCCCGGTTGTACTAAGTCTTTGTGTGACCCTGGTTCTGCTGCCACCATCTGGACTGTAGCCCAGGCCTTTGCCACATTCATCAGAAATGCTTTGTATTTCAATTTTGAATCAGGGCTTAGATTTTTTGCTGTCCTCGCAATGTTATTTCCTGCATTATCATCGGAGCTACTGTCACTTTTACTGTCTGTGTGCACAATTCTTTGTTCTCCCCTGTCACTGCCGCTCTCTGAATCACCATTAATACTCGTCTCACAAGCCAGGTCAGCTAGATCTTCGGAGGAGAATTTGTCCTTGATCCATTCTCCCCACTACCTACTGGCTGATACACAGCTTGAAGAAGGCAAAGCATGTTCCTTTATAGTCGGTTAAGTAAACAGCGAGGTCAAGTTACTGACTGCTAACTAAATATTCCAGAGTCTTATCACGCATCTGCAGGTGGTTGCGTGCAATGTAGGTGGCGCCAGAGCGATGTATAGTGTGTTGCAACTTATCGTGTTCTAAAAACCTGTTAACACGCAAATGACCCACCATGTTTAAAAGTGAAAAACCTTTTAAAGGGTGCGCGGCCCGCAAAGTGTCAAGCTGATTGCTTCTTTCCTCACTGACAGAAAATTTAAAGTGTTTGTAGGAAGCAAATATTCTGTGTGAAGAAAAGTAGTGGCAGGAATTCCTCAGGGTTCCATCCAAACCCTGTATTGTACAGTCTATATATAAACGATGCATTACAGCATCTGGAACTTGTCTTGTCCTGTTCTCAGACATTATCTGTATTTACACAACGGAGAAGCATGAACGTTATGTTCCCTGCAAGTTACAGTGTGGCCTCACTGCAGTGAAATGATGGTGTTATCGATGGAGCATAAAAATTAATGAAGAGAAAACTCAGGCGATCTAAGTGGGGCAATCCAAAAGTTTCCGAAATTTGAATTTTGCGCGCGAATGGTTATGAGTACATAGAAATACCGCTAGGTGTCTCCTCACACATCCTTCTTGAATCAGTGTGGCAAGCAGCGTCGAGTTGAGTGGTTGGGTTTATTGTTTGTGAACGTATTTCCATTGTTGTGTTTCTGTGAGTTTGCGGTTTTGCGATGGCTGTCCTGAGAGAGCAGCATGTCTATAAAGTTTTGTTTCAAACTTGGGAAAACCGCTGCAGAAACGCGCCAAATGTTGAAGTAGTCTTTTGGTGACAACAGTTTAGGCCAGACACAAACTTACAACTGGTATAAGCATTTCAAAAATGGCTGAACATTGACTGATGATGGCGATCGTTCGGGACGGCCGTCAACGGGCAAAACACCAGAAAATGTCGCGAAAGTTAGGGATCTGATTCTGCAAGATCGTAGACTGACCATTCAAGACCTCTGTAACACCTTGGGACTAAGTTATGGTACATGTCAACGAATTTTGTCAGAGGAACTGAACATGAGGAGGATTGCGGCGAAGTTTGTGCCACGACTGCTGCAAAATGAACAGAAGCAGCATTGCTTGGAAGTCTGCAGGGAACTTCAGCAATAGCTTCAAGAGGATCCAAACTTTCTTTCGAAGGTTGTCACTGGTGACGAAAGTTGGGTTTATGGCTACAACCCTGAAAGCAAGCAGCAATCGTCGCAATGGAAGAGCCCTTCTTCACCTCGGCCAAAAAAAGCTCGGCAAGTCAAGAGCAACATTAAGTCCATGTTGATCTGTTTTTTTGATATTGACAGGATTGTTCATAAGGAGTTCATCCCTCCTGGTCAGACAGTCAATAAAGAGTTCTATCGCAATGTTCTAAGGCGTTTGAGGGAGGACATGAGGAGAAAACGTCCAGAGAAGTGGCGCACGAATGACTGGGTACTCCACCATGACAACGCACGACCACATACAGCTTACATTGTGCTGGAATTTGGCTAAAAACAAGATGGCAGTTGTTCCCCACCCACCGTACTCGCCAGACTTCGCTCCATGCGACTTCTTTCTCTTCCCCAAGATGAAAATCAAGTTGAAAGGGCGAAGATTTGATACAGTTGAGGAAATTCAAGCGGAAACCTAGACGGTACTAAACACCCTAACAAAGAAAGACTTCCAGGATGCATTTGAAAAGTGGCAGAAACGCTGGGATCGGTGTATGCGCTCCCAAGGGGACTACTTTGAAGGTGATGGTGCAGAATAAGGTCTAGGTAAGATGTAATAGTTTTTATTAATATATTTCGGTAACTTTTGGATTGCACCACAGATTTATCCAAAAAACAGTCTCAGAGGACATACTACAACTAAATAACATAACATATCTGAGTGTCGCTTTTGACAGGAGGATGATATGGAGAGACAATATTGAAAGGATCGTAGCCAAGGCCCTGAGCGCTTACCTATTCTGTATTCAAAACTGAACCTTTAAGCAAAATATTAAACTTGCGCTTTACAAAGCTCAGATTAGGCCATTATGATTTATGCCCATCCCACCTGGGAGTATGTGGCAGAAGCTCACCTTTTTAAATTATGGTGCCTGCAACAGAGTACTCCTTGCTATTGGAAATCTTGACAGGTGCACACCAGTCTGCAAATTGTATGTGGATTTCAAAATTCCTTATGTGTATGACTAAGTAACTAAGTTATGCAGGACACGGGCAGAAGTAATCCTAAACTGTGTAAATCCAAACGATGTGGTATTTGACAATGAGAAGCCAAGTATAGGAAGAATAAGAGGCTTAAACTCGGCAGCGGTCAGGCCTACAACCACTCAGCTGGCTAAGAGCAGTTTCAGAGGAGTTGTATAAGTTAGGCATACCTGCTGCACAAGCCTTCATTGACACAAACCTGTGTATACCTTGTATAAATGTTACTTAGTATAGTGCAGTGACAAAGGATACACAGAGTCAGTAGTGACTGAATCCCATGACATCTCAGATGTACTTTTGCTGAAACTATGATGCAACAAACTTAGTGCTCACATAGAAAGACTGATCCCTTGTTCATTGAAAAAGAGCCCCCATTTCAAAACGCAGAATAGTTACGAGTTATAAGTGTTCAGTGAATCCAGTTACCAATGCAAACCCACTGTCTAGTCGCTAACACGTAACAATATCCTTCAGAAATATGGCACAAGTCAAATATTTGGGAACAACAGTACCAAATCACATTTGCAGTCACAGAGCAATTAAGAACAGATTAAATACTGTTTTATTTTGCTGTGAAACTTTGTCTGTCACATTATGGGAACATAGAATATTTTTTTAAAACAGGCTGATGAGAGTATGGGCACTGAAGAGAGAGAAAGTGACAGGAAAGTGGAGAAATTGGATTATAATTTGTACCTCCTCTTCACAAATTTTTAGGATGACCAAAGGAAGGAAGATTAGATTGAACTAGACATGTAGCATGCATGGAAGAACTGAAAAATCACACAAAATTTTAGTCAGAAAATGCAATCAAGAGACAACTTTGGAAGCCTGGCTGAATTCATTGGGTGAATACCTGAATAAAAATGTAAAGTTAAAGCTTAATTTAATTAATTAAGCTTACACCATGAAGATGTATGGGCAGTTGGAGGTATAGGTGCACATATGATTAACCTCAGCACTAGATGAAGGTATATGGTCAGCTTTTTGTCCAGCTGCCACTTTACCCCCAGCATTAGAGCCCACAGTACTCATTATATAGGCTGGGTGAACCCCAGAGCTGGTCTGGACAAATACCTGAATAGTATATTATTAAATAATTGATATCTGTTTTTAAAACTTTATTCCTTATGCAGTCATTAAATACCACATGTTTGAGTTGCAGCTTAATTTCCAGCCCTGTATCTTTTACATACCTATAACTAACATCAGAAATTCAACAATGTGTGCAATTTTTCTAAAAATGAGTTCTAAGGATGAACATTCCTGTCATGTACCATTTCTTCTCCAACTTACTCTTATGAGTTCTGAGATGTCTAGTAATGTAAAAAGTAGAGTGGTATTTATGGTATTTTCAGTTTTTCCAAACACATATGTAGTCTTGGTGTTATCCCATGCCACTTTCCTGTTATGTTCATTTTTTTCAAACATGTACTCATGGTCTCAGTGTTACATAGTTGCAGATCTTGATACCATCTTGAATTGCCTTAAATCATGACTGGCTTACCAAAACAAGTTCATTTACAATGCCAAGTCTCTAGCAAACAGTTCATGATTCCTCCTAGAATAATCATTGTAAAGAAGCAAGGTTTGATATAACAGCTGTTCAGACCTTCCATTGCATTTCCTCTGCTTTAAGGTCTTTGTCAATTGAATAACAATTTGTAGCATCTCTAAAATGGCACTACATCTTGAATAAGTTGTCTAAGAATTCCATATAATCATCCGAATTCAAACTCAGCCTATGTGGTCTGGCTGTAATCTGTATGTATGTAATCACTATATGGTCTTCATAGTACTGAGAGCAATGTTTAATAACCAACTGAAATAATATAAACTCATGCCATTTGGAAAACATTTTTTACTGCTTGAAAGTTCCTCTAGACTAGTTAGAATGGGAGGTACCCAATCACATTTACAGTGATAGCAGAAACAGTCTGCCATTGTACGAGGCTCATCCACAAAGTAAGTTCCCTGGGGCCATTTACAGAAACAAAACACAATTTCATGGAAATATTTATTGCAACAGATACAGCAAGTGTTCAGCTATTTTTCAACATAATCCCAACCGAAATTGAGACATTTGTCATACCGTGGGACCAATTTTTGAATACCTGTGTCATAGAAGTCTGCCGCCTGGGATTGGAACCACTGTGTGACAACCATCTCCGCTTCTCTGTCATTCTCAAAATGCTGACGCTCACCAGACAGGAATTTCTTGAGGTGCAGGAAAAGATGGAAATCACTGGGAGCGAGGTCCGGGCTGTAGGGTGGATGATTAAACACCTCCCAGCTGAATTCCTGCAGGAGACTTGCTGTCCGTTGAGCTGTGTGCGGCCTAGCGTTATCGTGCAGGAAGACAATACCGGCACTAAGCATCCCACGCCGCTTGTTCTGAATGGCCCATCGTGGTTTCTGCAGTGTTTCACAGTAACGCTCAGCATTCACCGTCTCACCTCTGGTCAGGAAGTTGACATGGAAGACGCCACGTCTGTCGCAGAATACCATGCACATCACTTTCCGCGCTGACGTCTGCTTGAATTTCATCTTACAGGGAGATCCACTGTGACACCAATGCATTGACTGCTGCTTAGTTTCTGGGGTAATGTGTGCAATCCACGTTTCATCACCTGTGATGATACGGTCCAGAAACTTGTCGCCGTCGTCATGGTACCACTGCAGAAAGGTCAATGCTGAGTCCATGCACTTTGTTTTGTGTTCTGGTGTCAGTTGCTTCGGCACCCACCTGGCGCACAATTTCCTGAACAACAGATGCTCCATGACAATTTCGTGCAACAAGGAGCAGGAAATCTGCGGGACATGACTGCTGAGTTCCGCAATTGTGACGCGATGATTCTCCATAATGTGTTCCCGCACAAGCTCCACCAGGTCGTCGGTAATGATGGATGGCTGCCCATTGCGCTTCTCATCATGCACACTTTGTCGACCTGCTGAAAATTGTCTGCACCAGCGACACACCATCTGCTTGCTCATGACGTTAGGCCCATAGACCCGGCACAGCTGACGATGAATTTCAATCGGCACTATGCTCTGTGCATTGAAAATCTTTATCACTGACCGCACTTCACAGTCAGCGGGAGTTGGAATAAGAGCCTCCATCTTCAACAGCTGCAACGACGCTACTGTGGGAACGCAGGAAATACCGTTTGTGCATGCGCCATGCTACGTCGTTGCTCTGTCATGTAAGCACAGTCGCTTCGCACAGTATAAGGTTTGCTAGCTGTGGGATGAGTGGGAAACTTACTTTGTGGACGTGCTACGTATGTCATTGGTGTAGACCATTGTTCCGCAACCAGCATGCTGCCACAAAATATTAGGTGTACCATGAACTTACATAAGAATGGTTGGTTGGTTGGTTGGTTGGTTTCCAGTGGCTGCATTTGGAATCATTTAACCTGTTCTGCTTCTTGCTTCCCAATAGAGAGCACTCAAGTTCTTGCTTTCTTGCATCTTGAAGAAGTTTGCACTTTTCCTTTGGGAAGCTTTGCCAGGTTTGTTGCTCCTTTTGCACTACCCAGGGGACACGTATACAGGTATTTGCACATGTATACTAGTTAGAAATGGAGAATTTAATTTTTGTTGTTAGAACAACATCAGGAATTGGTCTCTTGTGCAGTGCTTTTAGATTTCAGTAAAATTGTATTCTGTCATCTCATGCATGCATACATGCAAGAAAGGAGTTACAAACCATGAAATGTACAGTCTGGATAACGTATGTTCCGACTATAATTTGGTTTTCAACTTGTTCATAATAAAATCTACATACATTTTGTTGGCCTATGCAATAAAACTGCAAATTGTGTTTGGTTGTATCTATGTGTAGGAATGAACCCCAGCAAGATTGGAGTAACAGGTGAGGATATCCCAGCTAGCAATGCAGATGAGGAGAAATGCATGATCTACCAGGAATATCTCTTGGATCCCACTCAGACTGTAGCACAATTTTTAGCAGACTCAGGTGTCTCCTTAGTTGACTTTGCAAGATTTGAATGTGGGGAGCAACTAGACATCGGAACTCCACCTGAAGAACAACGCAGTCTTGACGTGGCTGTTGAAGTTGGAGGATAGTTGTATTTGTCCTATCAGAATAAATTAGAATTTTTCACACCTATGTTAGTTTGTGCTCCCCTAGTATACAATATTCGACATCATTGAATTGGTTTACAGTAAATTATTTACAAATTTGTAGTTACATTACATGCATGCATGTAAAAATTTCTGAACAAATGTTGCTTCTGATGGCAGGGTTTTATAATGTTACTGTACAACAAAAGATACTTAATTATTATTTTAGTACACATAGAATCAGTTCCTGTTCCTAAGTTTTTATTTCCTTTTTTTTCCTTCCTTTCTTCAAGAATTAAAACTTGTAGTATGGATGTATACAGAATCAGTCGTAATGGGTTGCCTCTTCTGTCTCCTAGTGATGCTTAGTCCCTTCGATAACCACATGTGACAGTCCTACCATGCTGGTGCAGTGTCATCTGCAGAATAATGCTGACAGTGATAACTGCACCCAGATGCAGAGAACCTCATCATGTCTTCTTAATGTGTTTGGAAATCACAGTTGCTAGCAGGTCGTTCTAGACAACTGTAAGGCCAACATAATGGCATCGTTATAGCTGAGATCTCAGCCCATGCAAAATATCTCTGATGATTATGGAGTGCTGTGGATTCATGCTTCAGTTCATCCAGAACTCCAGCAAGAAACATTGTCTCAGGCAGAGTTGTGTCCATATAGCAGCTTACATGGACCACTAAAGTATGATGAAGCGTCAAATGTTTTCCCCCTCAGCTGTAACCCAGCCCATCATGCTAGTCATGAAGTAGGATGATTAGATCTGACTGTAATATGTACAGATCAATCCATGGAACCAGTAGCACCATTTCAGGTGGTGATGAAATTTGGTATGCATATTAATCCTGTAGCCAAACATCTTTGCTGCCTTCCTTCTTCTTGTCCCCCTCCCACTTTTATGGAGGGATGGGTGAGATTTCTGTGTAGTTTATCCAGAACAACAATTGTGTTCCTTGGAAGAAATAAATTATGATTATATATATAATAGAGATGCTACTGTAGTTCTCTATAGCATTGGATGAGAGTACTGACACAAGTAAAGCAGCTCAGTTGTTGATATTAATATATTTATATGAGGATTAAATGACATGATTCATACCATTAGTGAAATTGTTTCTGTGGAAGCCATAACAGGCACAACTCAAAAAGGCTGTAAATAAATGTTGAAAAAATAAGCTGTTTTGGAAGAAATTAATTAGTGTGATTGCAGATGTATCTTAAAATCTGATATGTAAAGACTTGGACTTTTGATAAGATGCAAGATAGTGTTTGTGAAATGTGTCTAATTAGTAAGGGTTTTTTTTTAATATATATATATAAGGGATGGGGACCACTGTATTATTCAGCACAGAAAATCCGTATCCCAGCTCCAACATTTGGATGCTGAACATTCTGACATACCATATTACTGGGCTTATGTGTACTAACCAGAGGAGACTTGCAAGAAGAAATATTAGTGTTATTGGACATGAAAGGTTAGAATCTGATGTCCCCACAATTGTGAGATAAAAATTGTAAATGTGACCTGGATTTCTGTTTGACATCCTGAGACAGCAAAGAAGCTGAATTGGAATTATTCAGGCCATCAACCCTCAGCCCAGTAAGGGGAGGCTGTCTGCATCTGTAGAATAGTAAAAAACAATTTATGAGTGACAAAATCGGCTGAGTAATGCCCGAAAAAAAAGTTTGAAGGCCCAGGGCTGAAAAGTGGTTTGGGGAAAAAAATTAATAATACACCAAATAAATATAATAATATAATTGGTTCAGTGAAATAAAAATACAAACTGTCCCAGATGAGAGGACAGCACAACGTAAAACCGTGCACCAACTCCGCCATTAATTTAGCAAACCAAAAGTTCAAGAAATAATTTGGGGACGAGAGAAGCACCAGACTCTTCCACAGCATGCAGCAGAATCCTCTTGCAGTTTTCAGGCGAGCCTGCTAGTCCCTGGTGAAAGGATGAAGGGTGCAAGCGTAGGGCAGGAGGAGAGGGGGAAAAGGAATGAAGGGGGGTTCTAGTTGAGGGACATGGCAGTAGTTTCTGACGTTACATCAACCCTCAGCCCAGTAAGGGGAGGCTGTCTACATTTGTAGAATAGTAAAAGACAATTTATGAGTGACAAAATCAGCTGAGTAATGCCTAGAAAAAAAGTATTAAATGTATCAAAAGGGTGAGGAATTCATACATGTGCAGAATCAATTTAAAAGTGATTGCCCATAAATGAAAATTGTTTAAAGTTTTGTGAGCTTATACTTTAAACATCCCATTCTGGTTGGGACTCCTGGAACACATTCTGTCTGTGTGTGTACACTACATCAGAATGTGAAATTGATGACCAGTGGAGTAAATTAGAGGATATAACTAGTAACATGAACTCCTGACATGTCAACTTACCATCACTGTTTAG
>NW_019731424.1:0-576 GCF_002891405.2 Cryptotermes secundus | reverse complement strand
GCCTTCTACTCCAGGTTTCAGCTGTCATGTCACAATATTATGAAGCTGACTTTTGGAAAATGTGCAACTTTTACCTATATGGACAGTTGATAGAGAAAATCTACATATATAAAACATGCATAGTGAAGGCTTTATAGAGACTAAAACCTCGAACATTATTCCAGATATCACTAATATGAGGGTCAAAGTGCGCCACAGAATTTCTTGCACCACTATGAAATGTGCTTGCATATCTAAAGGCCACTTTCGGGTAAGTAAAGTGGGTTCACTAGAATAATTCTTTCAGCATGGAAACAAGTTGGAAATAAACTCTCAAATACCATATGTGGTGGTAGAGAGTACCACGTACCATGTTGTATTCTTCATCCTAAACCTGCATGAATGTTGTTTGTATTTATATGAGTGTTATGTGATGCGAGGAAGAGCTATTGCTTTTAAGCCGGCATGGTTTCAGTGATCTAAAAGTTAAAGATATTTGTGAAATTAAATTGAATGTTACTTATATTGGAAAAAAAAGAAAAAAAATATTCCATTACAAGCTATGGCGATTTGCACTGGAAAAAGTCACACCCTAAT
>NW_019731423.1:0-477 GCF_002891405.2 Cryptotermes secundus | reverse complement strand
TATTTTTTTAACAAGGATCAGAAAAATATATTTCACATTTGCTAGCCTGAGTAGCAACTGTGATATTATGATTTTCTGTTACGCTTTGGGAATGTGTCATTTAACGTTGTTCAAACAATTTGGAAATTTCCCATGTTCTTCTCAGAAGAGGCCACGCTAGAATAGAGATTGCTACGGTAACCATGTTCGAATCTTGTGTCTCGCTCCCAAAATGTACATATTCAACTCATCACAGCATTGTGGCACTCTGATGATGCTTTTGAATATACATGGTGGGTCTGAAATGTGGGGACAGACTTTATGGATGAACTGCACATACCAAAATAAATTCAGTACATAAATGTATGGGTCCAGAATCTCTTACTCTCTAAGTTACATCAATAAGGGTACCCTTTTTAAGAACTGCTAAAAATGTACGCACATGTGCATGCCTCATTATTAGGGCCCGGATTTTTATGACCTAAAAACTATAAATAT
>NW_019731422.1:0-1086 GCF_002891405.2 Cryptotermes secundus | reverse complement strand
ATGATGACATCATACGTGAGCGAGCTAAAGCTTAGAACGGCTCAAAGTAGATGTTGATAATAACAAGGAAAGTGTTTTTAATGTTAGAATCTGAGCTGGGTGCAGTGTGACAGCAACGTGTTATACACCTGCTGATGGCCGTCTGAGGCCAGAACATGTAGTGTAAAGGAGCAAGATCAAGGACACATAATATATTGTTTGCACTTGGGACGGAGTTTATATCATTATATCATTTGTCGTAAATTTCAGAAATATTAGAAGTCAGCCAAATCAGAAGGTATTATTTCCATGTATTAGAAGCAGGATGCAGACTACAATCTGCTCTAATTTTGAATGCCTTGCTTTCTATTCCAACTAAATCATTGAATTGAAGGAGACCAAACAAGCAGAGGGAAGGGTGCACCACACTGAAATTGGGGTAACATCCTTTGGTCCCATGCCACCCCTTGTCTTTCAAGATGCAAAGTCTTACAAAAATTCTGCATATAAACTATACTATGTATACTATGCTTTCTCCATAAACTATACTAAATCACATGTGACACTGGATATGAACCAGACAGATATATGTTTGATATGTGGTATTATTTCAGACTGTCACAGGCTCTACATACTGTAATACATAATTTCAGTCTGAAGGATCATCTAACATTTGTGGACTACATCAGTCACCATGAGTGGAGTCTTACACAGCTATTGGCTTCTATTGCCAATAAATTATTACAGTTTGAATTAAATATAACCTATGTTTTGCAACATGTACATCAGTTAAAGATGTCACACAATTAATACAGCACAGTGCTCCTCAATTATCTAAATAAACATATAGTAACAGCAAACTGATACTCAGTCTGAGTGTGATTTATTCAGGACTGATAAACGTTCTATGCCTCATCACCCTGTCTCTAGTCTGTTATTTACGCCACTACCCACTCCCTTTCGCGTGCCCTGGGAATTAATGCTTCCCGATTAGCTAGATGGCAGTCTCTAACCCTGATTCCATTTCTGATGGTTAATGGCTTTCATAAAGAGCAACGTAAAATTCTGACAAAGTGAGTTAAATCAAAGAGGGAATGCTTGGAGTAT
>NW_019731421.1:294-791 GCF_002891405.2 Cryptotermes secundus | reverse complement strand
TGGCTGGAAGGCATGACATCATCCAAGAGCCATAACATGGCTCATCCCTTAATGTCAGAGACCACGTTTCACGCCCATACAGAACCGCAGGCAAAATTATAGTTTTTTATATTCTAATTTTTATTTTTTTAACAACAGACGAGAAGATAAAAGGTTCTGGACTGAATGGTAGGAAGCATTACCCGAGTTCAATCGCCTCTTAATTTCCTCCTGAATCAGGTTTTGTTTGTTATCGTTGTTCCCAAATATCTGAACTGTGTAACATTTTCAAAACATCTGTTTCCTATCTTCATGTCATGATTTTGCCCTGCATTTGGTGACGAGACAGTAACATATGCTTAGTTTTCTCTGTGTTCACTTCTAGTCCAACCCCTTTACTTGCGTCAATTGAAGTTTGTGTGTTTTTCTTTATGGTATCTACATTATCACCCAGTAGATTCACATCATCGGCATAGACCAACAGCTGATGTGTCCCGTTTAATTTCAGTCCCACCTGG
>NW_019731421.1:0-196 GCF_002891405.2 Cryptotermes secundus | reverse complement strand
ACACATGTTTATCTACACGGACTTTGCTATACGTTTCGTTTAAACACATTTTAATCAACCTAACTTGTTTCATGGGAATCCAAAACTCTATCAGAATATTGTACAATTCTTCCTTCCTAACTGAATCATAGGCTTTCTTGAAGTCTTCGAATAGCTGATGTACTGTCTCGTCATACTCCCATTTTTTCTCCAATAT
>NW_019731420.1:0-534 GCF_002891405.2 Cryptotermes secundus | reverse complement strand
AGTACTATTAACAAGACTGTAAAAATATACAGCGCACACTTAAAAGTGACATTTGTCAGAAGGATTTACCATTCAAAAAATTAAGACTATGCTGAACTCTTACTTTGTCACCACCAGCCACTGAATTCACACACAACTATTCATTGTCGGGTCAAGATACAATGACAAGAAGTCTAAGATATAGTGCCCCGCAGAATGAATTTCAGATTTCTGAAATGTGAAAGTCCAAAACTGAGCTCATAACATCACTATTAATTACCTCACCAACTGTAGGCCTAAGAATTACAGAGAAAATGTTGCACTGTTCTTTAGAACTTCTGTTCAAAATATTATTCCCTAATTTGAACATTTAACCTGATGTGGCCAGAAATGCATGTGGGGCCTTCATTTAAAATGGACATTAAATCATTTGCACTCGTCCATGCTGGTTTCTTGCTTGCCTCAATCTCTCACCTACAAGATGGACGTAACACATTACTCTCAAGTGTGTCCCGAATATCAACAGACTACACGGCATTATATTCCAGAAGACAA
>NW_019731419.1:620-712 GCF_002891405.2 Cryptotermes secundus | reverse complement strand
GACCACAAATTATTCCTTATTTCAAGTTAATATAAAGAATTTCAAAAAATTTTTAAAGATTTCACTTTATGGAATCCAATCATTTTCTTTGA
>NW_019731419.1:0-232 GCF_002891405.2 Cryptotermes secundus | reverse complement strand
GAATTCCTGTAAATTTCCCATAATTACTATATTATTTAATTACTTTTAATACAATACTCAGTTATTCTAAGTTAATTACAAGAATTTTAATGTAATTTTGAACGAACATAACATATTTTATGAAATTTTTTCCGAAAATTCCTTGACGATTTCACGTTAATATAAGGAATTAATGACAATATGTGAAAGATTTCATCTTATGAAATGGTTTTCTGTTCAAATTATTGTTTAT
>NW_019731418.1:0-2375 GCF_002891405.2 Cryptotermes secundus | reverse complement strand
TACAAGGTTACACACAACTCACTTCCTCTAGGTCTAATTAAGCTCCAATCTTACACATCGATTTTGGGAAAAACGCTATTTTTCACCTTCTACAACAATGGTAGGAGGAAAATATTAGATCTGTGGTTTCTGCCCTATGTTTCCTCCTACATGATGAATATATTCACATAGGTTTGAACACCGTACCTATTTTCCAAAAATTTTCCAGGAGCTCCCAAACTTTGCTCTGGGCCCAAAACCTGCCACATTTAACGTCTCATATCTCCGGTGGGAAAGCTCAAGAAAATTTCAAACTCTCAGAAAATAATTCCCTATTCCATTGTAAACAGGGATTAAAATTGTAACTTTTATATTCAACTAATAGCGAAGTTTTTATAATGTGAAATAACGTGTTTTCGGCTCCAGTGGAGGTTTGCGTTGTCTTCTGTATCTCGATAGCTATTACAGCTAGAGAGTCCAATAAGAAACCTCATTGTTCCCCATAATATGGACTATAAATCAAGTCATTACAAGGTCTCACTCAACCCACTTCCTCTAGCTCTAATTAAGCTCGAAACTTACCCATCGATTTTGGGGAGAACGTTAATTTCACAACAACAACCAATGGCAGGTGGAAAGTATCAGATCTGTGGTTTCAACCCTTTGATTCCTGCTACATGATGAGTATAATCATTAGGTTTGAACACCGTACCTCTTTGCCAAAATTTTCCAGGAGCTTCCAAACTTTGCTCTGGACCCCAAATCGGTCATTTTCAAAGTCTTATATCACCGGTGGTAAAGCTCCCAAAATTTCAAACTCACAGCAAATAATTCTCTTCCAGTGTAACATGGAGATAATATTACAGCNTTACAGCTTTTATATTCAACAAATTGAGAAGTTCTTTTTATAATGCGAAAAAACGCGTTTTCGGCTCCAATGGAAGTTTCGATGTCTTCTGTATCTCGATAGCTATTGCAGCTAGAGACTCCAATAAGAAACCGCTTTGTTCCTCATATGAACTATAAATCATATCATTACAAGGTTACACACAACTCACTTCCTCTAGGTCTAATTAAGCTCGAAACTTACCCATCGATTTTGGGAAAAACGCTATATTTCACCTTAAAGAACCAATGGGAGGTAGAAAATATTAGATCTGTGGTGTCTGCCCTTTGTTTCTTCCTACGTGATGAATATATTCACATAGTTTTGAACACCGTACCTATTTTCCGAAATTTTCCAAGAGATTCCAAACTTTGCTCTGGGCCTCAAATAGGTTATTTTTAACGTCTCCGGTGGGAAAGCTCTCAAAATTTGAAACTCACAGCAAATAATTCTCTTTCAGTGTAACATGTAGTTAAAATTACAGCTTTTATATTCAACTAATAGCGAAATTTTTCATAATGCGAAAAAACACGTTTTCGGCTCCAATGGAGGTTGGCGTTGTCTTCTGTATCTCGATAGCTATTGCAGCTAGAGACTTCAATAATTAACCACTTTTTTCCTCATGATATAGGCTATAAATCATACCATTACAAGGTTTCACTCAACCCACTTCCTCTAGGTCTAAATAAGCTCCAAACTTACTCATCGATTTTGGGAAAAACACAATTTTTCACCTTCGACGACAAATGGGAAGGGGAAAATATTAGATCTGTGGTTTCTACACTTTGTTTCCTCCTGTTTGAAGCATATAATCACATAGTTTTGAACACCGTACCTATTTTCCAAAATTTTCCAGGAGCTTCCAAACTTTGCTCTGGGCACAAAACCTGCCAATTTAACGTCTCATATCTCCGGTGGGAAAGCTCCGAAAAATTTCAATCTCACAGCAAATAATTCTCTATTCCAGTGTAACATGGAATTAAAACTGTAACTTTTATATTCAATTATAGCGAAGTTTTTATAATCTGAGGAAACGCGTTCTCCGCTCCAGTGGAAGTTTGCGTTGTCTTCTGTATCTCGATAGCTAATGCAGCTAGAGACTACTATAAGAAACAACATTGTTCCTCATGATATTGACTATAAATGATATCATTACAGGGTTTCACTCAACTCACTTCTTCTAGGTCTAATTAAGCTCGAATCTTACCCATCGATTTTGGGAAAAACGCTATTTTTCACTTTCAACAACCTATGGGAGGTGGAAAATATTCGATCTGTTGTTTCTGCCCTATGTTTCCTCCAACATGATGAATATATTCACATAGTTTTGAACACCGTACCTATTTTCCAAAAATTTTCCAGGAGCTTCGAAACTTTGTTCTGGGCCCAAAACCTGCCACATTTAACGTCTCATATCTCCGGTGGGAAAGCTCCGAAAAATTTCAAACCCTCAGCAAATAATTTCCTATTCCAGTGTAAACAGGAATTAAAATTGTAACTTTTATATTCA
>NW_019731417.1:0-368 GCF_002891405.2 Cryptotermes secundus | reverse complement strand
TGCGACCTTCCCAACTTTGCGGTGCTAGATGGCTAGCTTTGCTTTTGTAGCTTGCTAGCTTTGCGTTTCTAGCTTTCTAGCATTGCGTTTCTAGCTTGCTAGCTGGGCGTTGCTAGCTTGAAAGCTTTGCGCTGCTAGCTTGCTAGCTTTGCGTTGGCAGGATGCTAGATTGCTAGATTTGCGTTGCCATTTTCCTAGCTTTGCGTTTCTTGCTTTCTACTTTGCGTTGCTAGCTTGCTAGACTTGCGTTGCTAGCTTGCTACATTTGCGTTGCTAGCTTTGTAGCTTTGCGTTGCTACCTTGTTTGTTTTGCGTTGCTAGCTTGGTAGCAATGAGTTGCTAGATTGCTTGGTTTGCGATCTAGCTTC
>NW_019731416.1:0-435 GCF_002891405.2 Cryptotermes secundus | reverse complement strand
CAAGAAGCTCCTCTACTGCCACTTTCTCCACAGCCTGTCGTCACATGATGGGGTACATGGTTGGATGCTTGGCATATTATTGTGAAAATTACACAGCAATTGAGAAAATGTTTAATGGCTTTGACAGCAGTGAGTCAACATCAATTGAAGCTGTCAAGGACTTATTCTCTGCCACTCTAGCACAAAATCTGGCATACATAAAGTCAAACTTCTGTTCAATTTCAGGTGCAATAACTCGCCTGGAATTTGTAGGGACTGAACTGTGTGACGCGTTGGACACTGTAAAGAGCATTCAGAATGAACTAAACCGAACTCGCGCTGAAATAAGTGACTGGATTAAAACCAAAATAGAAAGTGTTCTTCATCGGAATGCTGATCATTCAACATTATGCAAGAAAGCAGTCTTCTGGGCTTTGGCGCCGTGTATATGTGGTG
>NW_019731415.1:506-670 GCF_002891405.2 Cryptotermes secundus | reverse complement strand
CACAATGCTAGCAAACTTGCAACGCAAAACTAGCAAGCTAGAAACATAATCTAGCAAGCTTAAAAATCATAGCTAGCAAAGTAGCATCGTAAAGCTAGCAAGCTAGCAACGCAAAGCTAGGAAGCTAGCAACACAAAGCTGGCAAGCTAGAAACGCAAATCTAG
>NW_019731415.1:0-456 GCF_002891405.2 Cryptotermes secundus | reverse complement strand
AGCAAGGAACGTAAAGCAAGCAAGCAAGGAAACAACGCAAATCAAGCAAGTCAGCAAGCAACGCAAAGCTAGCAATCTTGCAACGCAAATGTAGCAAGTTAGCAAAGCATAGATAGCAAGCTAGCAACGGAAAGCTGGCAAGCTAGCAACGCAAAGCTAGCAACCTAGAAAAGCAAAGCTAGCAAGCTAGCAACGCAAAACTTGCAAGCGTGCTAAGAAAACTTTGTAAGCTTGCTATGCAAAGATAGCAAGCTTGAAACTCAAAGCTAATAAGCTAGCAACGCAAAGTTAGCAAGCTAGCAAAGCTTATCTAGAAAGCTAGCAAGCTAGCAACGCTTATCTAGCAAGTTAGCAACGCAAAGCTAGCAAGCTAGCAACGCAAATTTAGTAAGCTAGTAATCTAGCAAAGAAAAGGTAGCAAACTAGCAACGCAAAGCTAGCAACCTAGAAACGCAA
>NW_019731414.1:0-3001 GCF_002891405.2 Cryptotermes secundus | reverse complement strand
CCCGGGTGTGGAGTGGCATGGAGCAGGCCACTCACCATCATCTAGAGCATAACTAAGGCCATGCCATAGCTCAATCAGTTAGTCACTGGCTTTCCACCACCATGGCCCGGGTTCGATCCCGGGTCTGGTCAAGTGGGATTTGTGGTGGACAAAGTGGCGCTGGGGCAGGTTTTCAAGTACTTCGGTTTCCCCTGCCAATCTTCATTCCACCAACTGCTCCACAATCACCCTCATCTATCATCTGGGGCTCGTACAATAGGCCAGAAGTGGCCGCAGTACAAGGGACTTAGTCCCAACCCACTAGCAATAAGAAAAATAGATCATAACTAATTAAGCATAGAGACAGCTTTGCATTTATGGATACTACAAACAGAATGCTGTATAGCTACATAATTTAACTGTTTGTGATTTGTGATGTTTGTAGGTGGCAGAGTCAGTACTGGAGAGAAACTCAGAAGGAAACACGGAAGGTGGTTCCATTGTGCTGAATGCTACTGCAGAATTCTGCTGTACGTTGGGTGACGTCCCCATTTATGGTTTGGCTGGCAACAGGGATGAGGACGCTCAGGAACTACTTGTGAGTGCAATATAACCATCTGCAGATAAATGTACACTTGGCAAGGTACTTTGATTTAGGATGTGTCAAGACTAGATAGAGTCCATTGCCCATCTACAGTTATTTACTGCAGCTGCAACAGAATTAGAATATATTTTAATTACAGTTTAATTCCATGATAATGGTTATATAAATTACTAAACTGGAAACATCCAACAGAAATCCTAGAAATGAAAGTACTCATTGTACAATAAGAATGTGATAGTTAAGATGGGAGAACCTTTTTCTTCTTCTTCTTGACAAGTGGTACCTTCTGGAATAAAATACCGTATAGTGATAAGGTCCATATGCATTTTGAAGGAATGTCTGGACTTACAAGATGTTACTTCCCAGAAGATAGTGCCTTTCTTAATCTCCTCTACAAGAATCTCAAATCCAGTTTTTTTTCCCCCCCCCATATTTTATTACTTTTTCTCCCTGTGCCATGTGCATGATACAAGGGTAGAAAAGACACTACTAGGAATTATAAGTGAAATTGAAATAGGGATGAATAAATAGCTCAGAACATGACTAAATGAAAAACCAATAGTTCTTCTAATTTTATTCATTACAAAGTGAATTGAATGCTAATCATCACAGTATTCTTGCTGCAAACTCAGAATTAGTTTGGCAGGTGTACAGTGCTTGGCAGAATGAAAGTATGTTTCTAATAGCTCTGTAACTTTAAAGCATACTATGATATTAAAAAGATATTTTGGCAAAGAAGTTTCAAGATGATCAGTATAGTCAGAAGAATTCTGTCTTCTGGTGTATCATCTGAATTTCCGGGGGAACATGTCACCTGATTCTTCAGGGTCAAAGAATAAACGAAACAAGAAGCCAACATGAAGCAGGTAGGAAGCTTGGCTTTGTTACCTGCCAGTGCTGGTTTCTTACTTGATTTATTCTTCAACCCTGAAGATGGAGGCGACTTGTTTCTGCAGAATGTCTGTTGACTTTCGACAGACTACACAACATTATATCCCAGATGACAGAAGTCTTCAAAACCACTGCTGTCAGAAGCTCCAATCCTACACAGTGTAGTCAGTACTTCACAGTGAAGTAATTTTTTATACAGTGGTTGGTGGGTAAGCAGTTCAGATTTCAGTCTAGCTCAAGGTAATTTTGAATTCATAATTTTTGGACTGCATTTGCGTTCTGTTAATCTCATACAGAATTTATATTATAGGACTTTCAGAGGCAAATGATTGAAGAGAAGACATGTCAGGAAGAAGAAGGCAAACGTGGAGCTTGGAATGAAGTTGAGCTTGGTGAGTCATTAGCAGATTCTTTATGTGCAACATAGGCCTATTCAGATTAAGAGATATTGACACTATAATAGGTTTTAATTGTGCATTTATATTTTAAGTATTTCATAAATGATGTACCATATTTAATCATATACTGCAGTCTTGTTAGGGATTTTAGTAGAAACACATTAATCATTACTCTTTAATATTAGTAGTGGTAGGATAGTTGGTTGAGGCACTATGCTACAAGTTGGAAGGTCGTGGGTTCAGGTCCCGACTAGGTCATTAATTTTTTTCAATTGACCTAATCCTTCCAGCTGCACTATGGCCCTGGGGTCATCTCAGCCTCTTAACAGAAATGAGTACCAGGAATTTCTTTTAGTTGTCTACCATTAGTCATATTAACATGGTGACTGAGCTGGGAGCAACACTAGAGCCACTTAAATTAGGTCCTTAAGAAAAAGGTCCTGGGGTAAGCTGTTATACCCATTCAGAAAGTTCTGAGTTCGGTCCCCACTCGCATCTGTGTACAGATATTTCTGCTCACAGATGATGCCTTCATATCTACCAGAGTTCGAGCTTCAGGAATACAAAGGATACCCCCCCCCCTCTCCCCAATGGGTTAGAGCCCACATTAAATTGTAGGATCCCTCTGCTGACCAACACTATCATGATTACCCTCTCATGGGTGGTGAGATTATTGTCTTCCACATCAGATATATATGTGTTGTTTTGACTTCTTTTCTCCCATTCTTAATGTGACAGTTTGTAACTAGCCAACATATTGTGACATTTGAGTGTGTAAATACTTTGTACTTGATATAGTTTGTTGTGCAGGCATAGAATGTGTCAGAATGGTTCATTTTGCAGATAGGTTGCATGAATTAGGAAGAAACATGCCTTGAAATTATTACTGTCCCATTGTACTTTTATTAAAATATTTTATGTTAATCATTTATGACTTTAATGTGCTGTAGCATGCCCATTTCTGGTTATTGGCTGTATTAGTAAGTTGTGTTAGAAAATGGAATGTTACATATTTTTATTATTTCATAAAATAATAGATTGAACTATATATGGATCGTACCCTTTTTTCTGGCTAAAACTTCACGATGAAAGGATTTTACATGTTACTTGGAAACATGACCACATTCTG
>NW_019731413.1:0-403 GCF_002891405.2 Cryptotermes secundus | reverse complement strand
GCAAATTTTGCGTTGCCTGATTGCAAGTTTGCGTTCCTAGCTTGCATCATTTGCGTGGCTATCTTGCTAGCTTTGCGTTGCTAACTTGCTATCTTTCCGTTTCTAGCTTGCTAGCTTTGCTTTGCTAGCTTGCTAGTTTTTCTTTGTTTCCTTGCTAGCTTTGCGTTGCTTGCTTGCTTTGTTTTTATTGCTTGCTAACTATCATTGTAGCTTTGGCTTGCTAGCTTGCCAACTTTGCATCGCTATCTTGCCATCTGTGCGTTGCTACTTGCCATGTGTGCGTTGCTATGTTTCCAGTTTTGCGTTCCTTGCTTGCTAGATTTGCGTTGTTATCTTGCTAGTTTTGCGTTGCTTGCTCGCTTGCTAGCTATGCGATGTTAGCTTGCTAGATTTGCGTGGCTAG
>NW_019731412.1:0-355 GCF_002891405.2 Cryptotermes secundus | reverse complement strand
AGGTCTTCAAGAGGCTTGCGGGGAATCTGTATTGCCTTACAGAACGGTAGCAAGGTGAGTAAAAGCCTTCAACGAGGGACACCAAACTGTGGCAGACATGCGTCGGCCAGTTTGTCCTAGTGTCAGTGAAGAAGTGTGTGCTCTTCCCGCGTTACTGAAGAGTGATCGACGCCATACGATTCGTGAGCTGGCCCGAGACAGGATTAGCGCATATGGATGCTCTTCACATTCTGAAGGAAAGACTGGGCATGAGAGAAATTCCATCACATTAGGTTCCGCATGATTTGACAGAAATTCAGAAATGACTCCTCGTAACTACTTGGAGCGCAATGAACGCAAAAGAGAGGCTATTTTT
>NW_019731411.1:0-330 GCF_002891405.2 Cryptotermes secundus | reverse complement strand
CCGTCTATGAGACCACTGGCATAACAACCTTAGATTACTTATATTTACAAAAACACTCTAGTAGCAGAACATGAATCTTCAAAACTGCTAATAGAAGAGCCTACTGTTGGATGCTATGCCCAGTGAGTTCCACCCACTTTCCACACTTAAAACCTATTTTTCAAAAATCCACTTCAACACAGTACAGTGTTCGGGGGCACGCGGTAGCGTAGTTGGTTGAGGCACTATGCTACAAGCGGAAGGCCGCGGTTTGAAGGCTCGATGAGGTCAGTGGATTTTTTTTTTATTTACCTAATCCTTCCAGCCGCATTATGGTCCTGGGGTCGACTC
>NW_019731410.1:0-6276 GCF_002891405.2 Cryptotermes secundus | reverse complement strand
CCCCACGCCGGCTCAACAGGGCTTTCTCTCTCTTCCTGTAGTAGTCAATGCACCGGAACAGAATTTCTACGCATACTGCGTAATCAAAAACCAAACTGAATTTCGAACTCCCAAAACCGACCTTCTCGGTCGAAGACGAAGAGGAAAAAGCAACAGACCTACTTGCCTGTAAACGTAGCTCGCGTCGGGACAAGAGGGAAGGGGAAACACGTGACCTCTGGGTTACGCAAGGAACTTGATAGGAAAGGGATCGGCTCCGCGTCGTAGCATACGTAGTTGCCAGAGAGAGAGAGACGGTAAATCCAAAGATCCTACACAGAAAGAACCGTGACACGGTTCAATGTACCATCGTTACAAATTTTCAATGTTATACTGAAGGTAAGTTGAATTCTGGCGAACGACCTTAATGAAGCCGCCTCATCTGACAAGGAAAGTGAACTTGACGCAGTTGCTGCAACAGCGACTATAATGTGTAGACACCAGATTAGCATCACCAGAATTCTGGTGGTGTCTGTTTCTTTTTTCTTATTATTTTTTTTTTTTGCAGAGGTCTCCGTGGATTAAAGATATGAGAGGCACCTCATATGAATGAAGATTCTACACCAGTTTTCATCTTTCTCTTGTTTATGCCTTCCTGACCCAAACTGTCCAGTATTTTTGACTATAATGCAAGTGAGACATGATGGACATGTTTTAATCTTGGCGCTAGATGAAGGCAAGTGGTCAGCTTCACAGCCTGGTGGCATTAACCCCAGAGAAACAGCCCCTCACTCCCACTGGATTCAATGCTGGGTGGACCCCAAAACTGGCCTGGGTGATTTGGAGAGGAAAAGATCTTGCCCCTACTGGGACTCAAACTCCAATCCCTCAGCTGTCCAACCCATAGCCAGTTGCTATACGAACTACGCTAGTACTTACCTTTTACTCTGAGATTTCTCCATTCTTGTGACATTCAGACAAGGACAGGCACTCTAACTGAGATTGGTAAATTTGACCTCTTCCGTAAGCTGGATGATACTATGCTAAATTTTACAATCCACATACACATATAGCTCTGGAGTCAATTAAGACTGTGTTGTATGCTTGATCAGCTGAAGATCAGTTTTCACACAACCAGACACTTTTATGTTACTTTGCAGAAAACTTGCTAAATTGCACTGTCCACTCCATTTATAAGTTGATAGTTTCTATAAAAAAAGTATGGTAACAATTGTTACTGTACTCAGACAGAACACATCTAATGCAGTATCAAATAACTTTCAGCCTTCAATATTGTGGGATATGGTGGAACCTGTCAATGGCAGCTACTTGTGGTTCCACTCAGACCTCACTAACTTAAGCAAGTGATCAACTTGCAGAAAATATTGTGTCCTTAACCCTTTAAATGGAGTAATTTATCAAATCAGTTAATGTGAATTGGAAACAATGATTTTACCTATTAATTTTAATGACCAATGAAAGTGAGAGATAAAGCAGAGTTATGATGACCTGTGAATTTAAGAAGGGAAAGCACCACTTCTTGAATTGTTAACTAGCAATGGCACAGTAATAGCAGAAGGATGTTTTGCTGTAAAAAAGATTCTTTGGTACAAAAAAGTGTTATCTTTATGTGTGTCCACAGTGAAAAATTAATATACGTACAGGAAGACAGACAGCATGTGATTGGCTATGGGATGGACAACCAAGGGGTTGGAGTCGAATTCCAGTAGGGTCAAGAATTTTCTCCATGTCATCGAGACCAGCTCTGGGCTCAGCCAGCCCCCTATGCAAATGGTACCAGAGACGATTTCTCCGGAGGGGGGCTGGTAAAGCTGACCATTCACCTCCAACTCATGCTGAGGTCCAGAAAATGTGGATCTATACATTCATTCCCTCATACGCCTTCATGGCGTAGTGCTTAATTAGTTAAGCAGAGGTAGAACTTTACCTTTACCATACCATGTAGTGCAGTAAAGTGAAAATGATACAGAACAAATGAAGGGGCTTTGTCATGTGTAAATTAATATGATTTTGCTGCTTCTGAAACATGCAACCAATTATGACAGGTTTGCCAGATTCACGAGATTTGACTGTACTAGAAGACAGTTACAATGAAAATATGTAATTAGCAATTTTAGAACAGTTTTTTCTGTTTGTCTTCCCATCTGTGTTTCACTTTGTTTTCTTAAAATGGCAGAGAATATACCCAGATATGCTAGAAACTGAAATAAGGGGACCATGAATACTATGTGGAGGATAGCTTAGTCAGTACAGCAATGGGATACAGGCTAGATGGCCTGAGTTCCAATGCTGCCAAGGCCACAATTTTTCTCTTCTCCATAGCGTCGAGACCAGGTATGGGGCCCACCCATCCTATCCAATTAGTCCTTGTGGCTGTTTCACTGGAGGTAAAACAGCTAGGGCATGAAGCTGACTACTCATCTCGACCAAGCGTGAAGGTCAAAACTGGTGGAGTTATACCTCTGCTCTCCCATGCCTTGATGCCATGGTGCTTAATTAATTAAGCAGAGGGACAAGTTTACCTATATGAATATTATGTAACTAGGAGCTCTGATTTATACAACTCTCCTTGTACTTCTTAGTTACTGAAACCTATGCCAAATGCAGATGGAAGAAACGGGATGCATACTTCTAAATTTAAATCAGTGTCCATTTCCTTCTTCCCAAAAACGAATGGAGATAGTGCTGAGGAACTGTGCTCAAACACATTAAGAAATGTACACATAGCACAACAATTGTGACATGTTACTTGGTCTTGTTTAATTGTCTCAAAAACCATATGGCTTATAGAAACGTGTTGTGAATACAAAATATGTTTTACACGTACTTCTCTCTCTAATTTTTGTTTGAAATATATCTTACTTCAAATATTCTGTCAATTATGCCTCAGACATGCAGAAATGCACGTAGGTTCTCATGCGAAGGTTCTGTTTTTGTCAAATTTTGTACAATTCGGAGGACCGTTTTCGTCACCTTGCTAGGTTGTTCTACTAGAAGCATCGTCGGCCTCGGGGCTCTAGCTCCTATAGCTGCTGCAGGTTTGGTAGACTGCCACTAGATGATGGACTTATTCACAATGACTTGTATGAGGACCAATGGGCAACAGTGATGGATTTTGACTTAACAGATCAACTGCAGATGAGATCTTTTGCATTCATCAGATATTGGAGAAAGAATGGGAGTACAATGAGACAGTCCATCAGCTATTCATAGACTTCAAGAAAGCCTATGGTTCAGTTGAGAGGGAAAAATTGTACAATATTGTGATAGAATTTGGGATACCCATGAAACCAGTTAGGTTGATTAAAATGTGTTTAAATGAAATGTATAGTAAAGTCCATATGGGTAAACATTTGTCTGATAAATTTCCTATCCAGAATGGTCTAAAACAAGGAAATGCTTTATCGCCATTACTTTTCAACTTTGTTTTAGAATATGCCATTAGGAAGGTCCAGGTAAAACAGGTGGAACTGAAATTAAATGGGACCCGTCAGCTGTTGGTCTATGCCAATGGTTTGAATCTACTGGGTGATAATATAGATACCTTAAAAAAACACACAAACTTTAACTGATGCAAGTAAGTCAGTTGGTCTAGAAGTACACACACAGAAAACTAAGTATATGCTGCTGTCTAGTCACCAAACTGCAGTGCAAAATCGTGGCATAAAGATAGGAAAGAGAAGTTTTGAAAATGTGGCACAGTTCAGATTTTGGGGAACAATGATAACAAATCAATACCTGATTGAGGAGGAAATTAAGAAGAGATTGAACTCTAGTAATGATTGCTACCATTGAGTCCAGAACCTTTTGAACTCTCGTCTGCTGTCGAAATACATAAAAATTAGAATATACAAAACTATAATTTTGCCTATGGTTCTGTATGGGTGTGAAACTTGATCTCTGTCATTGAGGGAGGAACATAGACTGAGGGTGTTTGAGAAGAATATTTGGACCGAAGAGGTATGAGTTGACAGGAGGTTGGAGAAAACTGCATAATGAGGAACTTCATACCTTGTACTCTTCTCCAAGTATAATTAGAACGATCAAGTCAAGGAGGATGAAGTGGGCAGGGTATGTAACATGAATGTGGGAGGAGAGGAATGCATACAGAATATTGGTGGGAAAGCCAAAAGGAAAGGGACCAGTGGGTAGACCAAGGTGTAGGTGGGTGGACAATATGAAAATGGATATTAGAGAGATAGGAAGGGATGGTATCGATTAGATTGATCTTTCTGAGGTTAGGGACCAGTGGAGGGGTCTTGTGAACACAGTGATGAACCGTGGGGTTCCATAAAATGCTAGAAAATTCTTGAGTAGCTTCAGATTTGGTGGCTCCTCAAGAAGGGCTCATCTCCATAAGTAACTAAGTACAGCAAAAAAGAATACCCAGAGTCAGTTATAGAGCTCATAAGGCTAGAAGAAAAAAGATTTCTGCAAGGCTTCTGTTACTTCATAATCATCATTCCTATGTTTATATAAAATAGATACATAAGAAAAGTAAGAGAAATAATTGTACTGATTATTAACAGTATACTCTTGAGATTTAAGATTAGATCTACTATTAAGAATCGCGCAGATACCGCTGTTATAGAATAAGATATTTATAAGAATATGCTACAGAAGATTGGATGGGCATTGCCTAGGCGTTTTTTGTATTTACAATATTATTCTACAATAAAAAAAATAACATTGGGTTGTCAATCAGGGCAGGCTGAAGAGCTTTATGGAACTTCAAGAGATGGGAAGCAGAAATGTGTTTGGTCAGACTGATGTGGAAGAACATTGGTAGCCCATCCAGTCTAAAATTTGAATATGGAGCCCTTCCATACGAGGTGCCATCTACCAAGCAAATTCAGTAAGTAACATTCGCTGGTGATCCTTGACCTTGAGTTACTGGTTCTGCCGCTAGAGGCTCTAGAATTCCCACTTTGGAAAGTTGTGTTTTGCACCGTTGGTCACAGTGGTCAACAATTAGTCGTAACCGTGGTTGATTTATTTTTTTGTGGCCGAATGCTATAAACGTGGAAATGAGGTTTGATAGCTTCATATATCGTACATAAGTGAGTGCTTTATGAAACGTCAGCTGTATTGGCACGAGAAAATTTGGATATTATATATTGTGCAGTGGTGTTTTGCTTTCTGCAGCTGGAGACATTTCTTTGGTCAACCACATACTAGTAACAACTCAACTATTCCGGGTGTCTGAAGTCTTTGTTATAGTTAGGGACCGGATTTTAATGCAAATGCATATTTCTTTCTTTCAACCAGAAAGTATGCTCGTTTGGATATATGTATGAATTACTTCATTTCTTAAATTTTGGACATGGTTTGATGGAGCATATAAATGCATATTTTGCCTGTTTTATGAGTAAGCAACATATTTATGAAGATTCTATTTATACTGCATATTTCCTTTTTAAAATGTTTATCATATATATTTTTTAATTTTATGTTCAAATTTTCGATCATGGTCGTGTATATACAATTTTTCTTTGCCGTATTAGAATATGTTGCATATTTGACTCAACATTTCGTCATAATTCATGTTTCTGATGGAATACCCAGGACGGGACTACTACTTTGTATCAGTCGTAAAGCAGGGGAATGCAACTCAATGCTATTGGCGGGCAACACAGCGTGACGTCATGAAGCATCACTGCTGCCTCGGTGGCCGGCGGACACACTCTTGATATAACATGGGTGCTGCCAGTGCCGAGAGTTCGGTCGGTAAGAAGGTATGCTATCAAACCACCTGCCCTGTCGGTAAGAAAGTATGCTATCATACCACCAGAATTTTTTTACTGCTCCCCCTTCCCCCCAAAAATCACTGGTTCACATGCATAACTAGAAATAATAATTGATGTAAATGAAATGTTCATATTTTACAGGCACTGGTGGGAAACATTCTCCCAGTAAATAATGTTGCAACCTGATATCTTGTACTGCAGAGGTTCTTACTCCGTTGTGTGTTTTCTGTTTTCAAACTGAGTATAACATCACTTCGCTTAAAACCATCTGGAGGAGAATGAGTTAAATGATATCAAACTCAGTTCGAAAACAGAAAACACACAACGGAGTAAGAACCTCTGCAGTACAAGATATCAGGTAGCAACATTATTTATCGGGAGAAAGTCTCTCACCAGTGCCTGTAAAATAAGAACATTTACATCAATTGAACACCCCCTTACTGAAATGCAATGGATATTTGAACTATAACATATAGAATACTTGTGCTTAGGAAAGCTGATGGTGGGTAAATTTGAAAGAAAATTCTGT
>NW_019731409.1:9497-12259 GCF_002891405.2 Cryptotermes secundus | reverse complement strand
TGTTTCATAAGTCTCAGTGATTAACATCCCTTGACCATTTATTTTATTTTGGAAGCATGTACACTCGCGTGCGTGTACACACACGAAGTGTAGTTTGTGGAGCATTTTGACATCTAAACAGGGTTGAAACATTAAAATACAGAAGTTTGTAATTGTGGAGCAATTATTGGAATGAAGATTGGCAGGGGAAACTGAAGTACTTGGAGAAAACCTGCCCAAACTCCAATTTGTCTGCCAGATACACATGAAAGTTTACTGATAGAAATTTTGAGTGTGTCATAATTTCTATTTTTCAGTTTTGTGCAGCGAATGAAATGAAATTGACCAAGTTATGTCTGTTTAAATTTTATGAAATGTCATTCTGATACAATAGAATTTGATTTCAAGAAAGAGGCCAAGAGGTAGTGAAATATATCACTTGAGTGGGTTCGCAGTCATTTTCTCTTGGTTACGTTCTTGCCTTCATGGACAGAGGCTGATTACCTATTCCCTACAAATGATATTGATCCAATATTTTTTTCAGTTCACATTTTTATTAGGATTAAAAATGAGAACACACAGTGAATTAAATCCGTTTATTTTCAACTGAACATAAACAGGTATTTTTCTTAAAAAAATTCTGAACATTAGCAACAGAGAAAGGGATTCTTAAATCCCAACATTTTAATAGTTACTCAGCTAGTAAATAAATTGCAAGTATTTTATGTGACCTGAAGGTTTGTTACCACATTCAAAAAGAACGTGCTATTTATCTCAATCCAAAATGAATGAATGCATGGGCCGTAATAATCCAGCCCTTGTACAGTGACCTTCAATGATCTGTTGTGCAATCCTTTTTCTGACGCTGATTAAAATGTGTTTAAATGAAACATATAGTAAAGGCCTTGTAGATAAATGTTTGCCTGATAAATTTCCTATCCAGAATGGTCTAAAACAAGGAGATGCTTTATCGCCACTCCTTTTCAACTTTGCTTTAGAATATGCCATTAGGAAGGTCCAGGGAAACCAGGTGGCACCGAAATGAAACGGGACACATCGGCTGTTGGCCTGTGCCGATAATGTGAATCCCATAAAGAAAAACACACAAACTTTAACTGATGCAAGTAGAGGGGATGGTCTTGAAGTAAACACAGAGAAAACTGAGTATATGTTGCTGTCTCATCACAAAAATGCGGGGGAAAATCATGACATGACGATAGGAAACAAGATGTTTTTCATAATGTGACACAGTTCAGATATTTGGGAACAATGATAACAGATCGAAACCTGATTCAGGAGGAAATTAAGAGGAGATTGAACTCGGGTAATGTTTGCTACCATTTAGTCCAGAACCTTTTGTCTGCTTGTCTGCTGTCCAAAAACATAAAAATTGTAATATACAAAACTATAATTTTGCCTGTGGTTCTGTATGGGTGTGAAACTTGGTCCCTGACATTAAGGGAGGAACATAGAGTGAGGGTGTTGAGAACATTTGAACCGAAGAGAGATGAAGTGACAGGAGGTTGGAGAAAACTGCACAGTGAGGATCTTCATAACTTGTATTCTTCTCAAAGTATAATTAGAATGATGAAGTCAAGGAGGATGAGGTGGGCAGGGCATTTAGCACGAATGGGGGAGACTAATGGGCATAGGTGATGGGTGGGAAAGACAGAAGGAAACAGACCACTGGGAAGACCATGGCGTAGGTGGGTGGACATTATTGAAATGGATCTTAGAGAGGTAGGATGGGATGGTATGGATTGGATTGATATGGATCAGGATAGGGACCAGTGGAGGGCTCTTGTGAACACGGTAATGAACCTTCGGGTTCCATAAAATGAGTAGCTGCAGAATTGGAGGATCCTCCAGAAGGGCTCAGCTCCATGATTAAGTAAATAACTGCAGTTAACATAACATCATAACACTTGCGGGGAATTATATTTTTCCAGCCTTGGAAATGGAACTAACTGAATTAGATCACATATCCACAAAAGTGTTCTCGACAAAATAAAAACTTTTCTTCTCAGATGCTTTTCTCTATGATGTACCAATTCCCTTCAGTCTTAGGCCTTAGTGTCTGCATTGCACAGTTCAACAGCTACACGATTCCAATCATTCTTCATTACTAGTGATTTAGGGCTTAAGGCTTCCCATGAATTTCAGCATTAATTTTTCTGAACTGGTTACTACAAACACAAATCACAGCATAGTCAAATATAATGACTAGGGCCCGGATTTCTGTGACATGTCATATTTTTTTCCTGGGGTTTATTCCTATTTTTAAATGTAATTATGCATGTTTCCAGTCATTCTTATTGAAATTATGTCCTTTTTATTGTGCATATAAATGCATATTTTAGAGTTTTATTGGTTTTACAGCATATTTTGGCATAATTTTGAAATAAGGTCATATTTTTGTCATTTTAGAAACAATTCTTTGATATAATGTAAAATTTCGGTTCCATAATGTTTAGTATTACAAAATAAATTCCAGGCTGGACTGTTGCTTCAATGTGGAATAGAGTTCAAGTACATGAAGTTCGTATTAAAAACCATATTTTTGACTGGACTGTACTTGCAGTTACAAAGGCGAAAATTTGTGAAATGTAGCATTTATGACCTGGCAAGCCGGCTTTTCCCAGTCGCGGCGGGAGGGAGGCAAGTGTAACGGGTATTTTCCTATTGTACTCCGTCTTACTATAAGGTATATACATCCCATTCTTTCTTGGAGGGCTTAGAAGTATTCTATTTATATATGTGGAGGGCGTTATAAGACTTCAGTT
>NW_019731409.1:5893-6066 GCF_002891405.2 Cryptotermes secundus | reverse complement strand
GGAAGGCTGTCACCTTATAAAGGTTGTGACCAAAAATCATGTAAATAGAACAATAATTTATATTTTAAATTTAATTTAAAAAAAACCTTACATGCGTGGAATCTGCGACATCATATGATGTCGTTTGGCCAGCTGCCCCAACTTTTAACGACATCATATGATGATGTTCTTCC
>NW_019731409.1:0-5855 GCF_002891405.2 Cryptotermes secundus | reverse complement strand
AAAAAAAAAAAAAAAAAAAAAAAAAAACTTTGGTCCTAAGCTTCAAGGGGCTTGGCGCCAAGACAAACTGATTGGCAGTAAATCGCCAGTCATATCTAACAGTAATCACAGTGAGAACAGAGCCACAGGGAAGGAAAGCGAGACCGATCACAGACATCCAAAACACAGTCCTTGGAAAAGATGGCAATACTCCTGAATCGCCTGTCACCTTATCAGGGAACCGTTCAGGATGACGGGCCTTAAGGTGGGAGTAATCAGAATAAAAACTATCCACAGGGAAGGTGGGGCCAACCACAGACCTCAGAAGAGAAGAAATGATGGCATGCCTGTAGGCAATTCAGGATGAAGAGCGTTAAGGAGGGAGCAATCTGTCATTCTTGCTCAAAGCAAGGACTGTGGAGCCAGAGCAGCAGCCATGTAACACACAACAATGGAGTAACTCCCGGAAGCAGTTTGTGTCAAGGCTATATAACAGAGTCTTGAGATGGCAGTTATAAGAGTCAAGAGGTTGGTGTGAAATAGGCTGTGCCATAGCTCAAGCAGTTAGTTGCTGGCTTCTCACTGCGGTGGCCCGGGTTCAACCTCGGGTCTGGTCAAGTGGGATTTGGGGTGGACAAAGTGGCGCTGGAACGTGTTTTCTCCGAGTACTTTGGTTTCCCCTGCCAATCTTCATTCAACCAAATTCTCAATCATCATAATCACCCGGGGCAGGTACAATAGACCAATCACTGGCTGCCATGCCGAGTGAATCCAGTTGGACTCCACCCTCCACTAACCGAAATTTTCTTGGTGTGAAATGGCTGCCAGCCTTCAAGGGCGTGAGCCTGGGAACATCCAGTGGTGAAAACACAGCAGACTAATAAGACTTAGTACATGCTGCGCTGAACCTCACTGTAAATTAGCAATAGCATGATAGTTACTTGTAGTTATGATTTGTGCGTGTTCAATAAATCCAATAACCAATCCAAACCCTGTTAAGAGTAACATGACAGTATGTTTACATTCCCATATTGCAAATAGAAAAGTCAGCACTGCAGCACAAACATCTCAGCCATAACTTCTTTCATCTGTATTCTGACTGTGGTTCCAGTGGACCTATTTCTTGGGATTATCCTTGTACTTGTGTGTTGAGCTTGTACCTGAAATACACTTCCTTCCCAATACCCCATCTGTAACCATCTTCACATCTCATTTGACAAAAGAATTCTCCAGTTTCCACTTGTGAACATCATTCCTGAGCTCACACAACCATTATTTCTTCAACTTCCATAAATTTTCCAAATTGTGTGTCTCCAGTTGATTTAAGAATAACTGCTGTTCATTCTATAAGATTTTACTGATAAGGTTTCTTACATGCTATTTCCACTTTATTATATCAATTTTCACATTTAAGTGGTCTAGTCATGTTACTGTGTGTCAAAAACTTCACTGGGAGTGAACCCAATGAGATGGAAATGTAAGAGATGTTTTCCATGAACATCAGGATCAAAAACATGGGTCTTCTACTTATGGAAGTCAAAAGTAGTGAGACAGTAAGCACAACATATGTCCAGAAAAATCTGTTACAAAGATAAATTTCTTGTCCTTTGAGTTAAGTGTTAAAATTTACATTTCAGTTAGGACCTCTCATGCGAGATTTAATCAAAATCTATACATTCAGGTTTCAAAAGATGGAAATGACTATCGCATGACTGGACAGACTTGTTACAATGCACGTGCTTTAGAGGTGATACCAGATTCTTTACAATTCACATGCAGAAAACTGGATCATGTCCAACTTCTAATTCCACTTGCATTCACAGATGCATAAAACAAAGGAGTTTCAACAGCCTCAAGTGATTATTTCCAACACACAAATCATCCTGGAGAAATTAAAATCACTTGTGAAAAATAAGCAGAGAACTATAATACCAACTTCTTTAATGACATTTTCATCCCTTCATTTCAAACATTTTATACATCTGCAATTGTCACTTCCACTTCCACTCCAGGCTCAATGCTGATAGACGTCTGTAACAAACAGTTAAGGCTTGTACAGTGAATGTAAAATTCTGAAACCTACAATCATGTGACCTTGCTGCATGTCTTCTCATATAGTACTTATCATTAACCCTCCCCTGCCAACACTGCAACCACACATCAACATAATTCATTCAATAACACTTTCAACCACCATTCAGAGGTGGTCTAGTGGTCAGAGTTCCTGGCTACAGATCTAGAGGTCCTGGGTTCGATTCCCGGTGATACCAGATTTTCTGAGTAGTAGTGGGTCTGGAACAGGGTCCACTCAGCCTCATGAGGATAAATGAGGAACTATTTCAAGGAAACAGTGGATCCGGTCTATAAAACCGAGATTACTGGCTGTGGGGATTCATTGTACTGACCATGTTACACCCTCTATTCCCAAAATTTGGCACTAATTTCGCCGACAAGCAGCGTTCACTCAGTCAGTATAGTTCACTTGCAGACTACAGGCCACGGAGCTCATTCCCAAGTTTTGATAGATAACTAGTAAGATTCAATATGTCAACCCCATATATTATATACATACTGAAGATTCAATGATGAGCCTACTTCCTTTGTCCTGTGTCTCCTCCTACTGCACTGTGGAAATCTCATGATCAATATGAGAGAACATCCCAATTATTACAACATATAAGTACTATACACAACAATAACCAAACCAACTTCAATGAATCTAATTCTTATAACTGATGAAAATGATTTAAACAGCTCTGATGTAACTAGTTGTTTCCACTCAAGGCTGGAATCCCTAAATTTCATCAAAAGCACAGCTTGCAGCATGCTCAAGCCAAGAGTAGGGATAGTAACATATCAAACTACTTTCAAAGCAAGTGGTAGGAAAGCTGGAAAAGTAGAGTAAGGTAACTGTCTGCAGACACTAATGTAAATGAAAAAGTGTTGAGAAGATAAAGTGGACATGCAAGAAGCATCACTTTGCCATTAGCTTTGAAATATACTGAGGCTTTTAGATTGGAAGCAATATTTATTACCAAGCATGGTGACAAAAAATGTTACTGCCAGTCTTGTATACATAATGTTTGAAGGATACAATCTGCTTTACAATCTCAGAAGGACTGTGCAGATCAATAACTCTCTTGTGAATTCGCATCTGAAAGCGATCCCAAGTTTTTGAACCTTCACCACAAGGAGTTTTACGTGTGGTAATGCGGAGGATCTTTGTCGGCATTCGGACAGGTCCCTTCACACGAAGATTCTGTTTCTTTGCTCCATTGATTAAATCGGCACAAACTGAAAAGAAAACAACTTTATCATGCAAATATGTGTTCTATTAACACATCCCCACACAAGACACTATGAAAGTAAGACATGCAACAATATTATTTCATGGAACATGTTTAACCTTTAATGTACGGACTTTTAAATAGCCGGCAACCCTCTATGGGCGCAATTTAAATGGCCCTAAGTCTTTAACACTGCAGACTTTCAGAAAAAATACATATTTTCGTTCTATTCAACACAGAAATATGAACTAAAAACAGCCTGAAAGACAATGAAATTTTCTACATATACACAAAAGAGCAATTTTTACAAATGAAAATTAACTGATTATTTTGTCATGAAATGCAAAATATAATCTTTATTATATATGTTATGAAATTTCAAAGGACTTAACCATAGATTTCTTCTTCAACCTTGAGACATTGTGATTTTGTAAATATAATCACACTATATACAACAATATTTTGTTCAGACTGTACGCGAGTTTGAACTGCATCACTTCAGTTTACGATACCTCACACTCTGATGCACGTGTGCCACTTCTCGAAACAGTCCACGACATACAGCGCAACATCACACTTTTTACAATGGGAAAGGATGATCCTGCTTTTCTTAGTTAGCGAACACACACAATGTCTTTGTTTCCCTTTGGTTGGCCAGTGTTGTGAATGTTTCACCTCCAGTCAATTCAGTTGGGCCCCAGATGAACTTGGCCTCTCCTGAGAAATGCCACTGACCGTGATATTCGCCTCGTGCGATTGAAGAATCATCTTGGGGGAAAGGGGTTTCCAGCTAAATCGAATAGATTATGTTGACTGACAAAGTAACATTCTCACCTGTTAGTAACACTCGCAAAATAGTGATGCAAATTATAATACTTGTACTAGTCTAAAAGATTGCCAGTCCAACACTGATACTGAAAGTCACAGTGACAAAGATGCCTTTTACTCACAAAGTAATACTGGCTCAGTGGCTTTATCTCTCTTCCAAAACACAAAATAAAAATGATATATAAATATGACATTCTGACAATGACTTTCTAACTGATAAAGAAATATATGACAATCTGACACTGACTTCCTAACTGATAATTCGCTACTGAAAACCAATTCTTGAAAGCTCTAGAAGCACTAATCTGCAAGCACAGATGAATGAATGAGTGTATAAGGGGTGGGCCTTCTCGGCCCTTGCACCGCGACCTACACTGGTATATTGTGCTTTAGCACAGATGAATATTTACTCCTCAGTTCACAAAACAAAGCTGGGCTCTATTTGGCTGACCAGGTCATAAACAGTCATATCTAAACCAGTACCATGATAAACGATTTTGGTGTTCAGAGATAAAGAATATACCACTGACATGACCTTGCATGGGTTTGTTTCGGTTTCAAACCAAAGAACAAACTGTCATCACTCCAAAAATGAGCATGTGTCCTGCCTTATATAACATTCAGCCACAGTAGGGTGTTACTTGCTGATGTATATGCAAAAATTCGTCCGTTAATGGTTAATCACCTTAACACATGTATAAGTCAATACAGTGAAAAATTTTTGAAGCCCTTCTACTCTAGGAACCAAGGTATTTCATACTTTAGTATACAACCTTACTTAAGTCTTGTGCATGTCTAGACTACTCACTCAACTCATGAAAAGGTGTCATGACAAGATACTCGTAAATGAAAGGGATGTGAAAGGATAATGGGGGAACCAGAACAAGCATGAGGCGTTCTAAAATGGTCAAGTGAGATTAATACTGATGACAGGCAAATAAACAGAATGGAAAAATAACATGAAAGCAGGTCAAGATATGTAAGGAATAAAGTATGGCAAAAATTATTTTGCCTGTTATCTTTGACACGTTATGCTCTATTATACTCATACAACAGAATCCAAGAGCCCTAGAACTTGTGCCATGGCAACATCACTCCTAACTTAAGTGTACGACTGTCACGAAAATGATCATGAAGTGTGGTGCACAAAACGCGGTTGTTTCTTTCATTACTGATTGAATTATATGGCTAACACTTTCTATATGATCACATTTGAACATGGCGTATACCACACGCACCGAACAGGTTAATACAAAATTGATTACTACCTTTTTCTAGACTTCTAACATTTCGCGAAGTCAAAGTAATGCGGATTCGGTGAATCAGGGCTGCTTCAGTGCCAGGTTTCTCTGGATCCTTGTTGAAAGACTACAAAAACACAAAGAAGGCTTCAAAGTAAGTCCTGGTACACCTGCACGTGTTCAGTTAATACTGTAAGACAAGTGGTGTATAACATACGGCTTTACATTTCTGTCTAAATTAAAGGGAATATAAATTAATGTAAACAACTCACCATATTAAACTGTTACTCAGTTCCTGGTCGAGTTAATCAATTGCTTTGCTACAAGTTGATCAGCGCTGAACCAGCAATAGCCAACGCGCTTTACCACATGCCTTACAAAAATGGCCGAGTGGTCGAATAATAACCGGAAAACGAGAAACGACCGGAAACATCAGAAGGTCTAGACGGTGTAGAATGTTTACTGTTACAGGTGTTTGCATAACGTTGCATAAGGTGGTGTGTGCATTAATTACTGAGAA
>NW_019731408.1:0-1005 GCF_002891405.2 Cryptotermes secundus | reverse complement strand
AAATGAATTCATTTACATGAATCCTAGTGATATAGCATCGTATTTATAACAAGTATACCAATACCTTGCTCTGAATACTTGCCCAAGACCCCCAAGACTGTATGGAAACATACTAATTATTGTGAACACACACTAACGTGAACTACTTTGATCTCACAGAAGAGGCCGGCAGGGATTACTGAAGCTTGGTGTCTTATTACACGTTGTGTAGTCTTAACAGATTGTTGCTCAGTTTGGAAGGCAGCTCGTTCACCCATTTGGAGAGAATCTCTTGCTTCCAAAACGTGGGTAACTGGCTACCAGACTGCACAGAGTTACTTCCTAGAAATATCAACAGTTGCCCTGCAAATTCAACCAGTTCAATATAGACCACCAGCTCTGAAGACTTCCTTTAAAAGTTGGATTTGTATGTGTAATAGGGGAGAAAGGGCGTAAAACAGTAAAATGTGCATTGTACTAGTAAAATCACCCTCAGAGTGGGCGTTGTCAAGTTAAGCAGAATACCAATTAGAAATTAAAACTGCGGAATATCACGAACACCATAATTTGTAAAAAATTAGGAAACTTAATTTCTCTCGAATGATCCTAATGATTCCCTAATTAATACCCAAATACACAAAGGGTCCGGTGCGGACGGAGGGGTTAGAGCACTGACGCCTGGAGAACAAGTAGTACTAATTCTACTCAGCAGAGGGCTCTGCCAACAAACCTTTTCGTTATGTCGCCTAGACCGGTTGGGCATTGCCTAGGCATATTTTATATCTATAATTATTTTTTCCCCACAAAAAAAAATTCATCTGTCGCCATTCTCACGAAAATTACAAATTCGGAACAGATTTTTTTTACTTCAATATTGGGTGTTAAGATTTGGACTTTTGGATTTTTTGTTATGTAATGTCAATTGCACCAACAACGACTTCTCGGAAGAAATCATTACTTTTTCCGTCCTTAAAATGTTTCATTATGGACCTATATATTGAAATGTGCGAGAACTTTTAAACGGAA
>NW_019731407.1:571-775 GCF_002891405.2 Cryptotermes secundus | reverse complement strand
GTTTAGGTTGATTTGAGCTTGTGAAATTCTGTTTCGGCCCGTGCACTATCTGAAGGGGGAAGAGTGCCCTCGCGACCTGATCAAGGTTATATCAAGTCGCGAGGTTAAGCTTGTGTTCGTAATTTTTGGAAACGCCAGTAAGCGACTTACTGTTGTACTTGGTTTCCTTTTCATCACGACGCCGTGTGGCGTAAGTAAATGGAT
>NW_019731407.1:0-553 GCF_002891405.2 Cryptotermes secundus | reverse complement strand
AGCCGATCGCCCCTCAGGCGTGCAAGTAACCAGTGTATATTTCCTTGTGCCCTTAAGGCTTGTGTACCCTTAAGGCTTGCCAGAGTACAGTGTTTTCCCAGTAAAGTTGATGATGCCATGAGGCGTGCCTGTACTTGCGTCTGTGCGCTTAGCCACAGAGTAATTCTGCATCAATTATTGATTATGTTTTGACCAGTCACTGCCCATCAGGCAGAGTACACCTGTATACCTTTGTTATCAATATATACATTTATTTATATGTTGGAAACGCCAGTCGTATTTGTGTATACTTGGGTTGTGTGTGTTCCCTACTAGTTCAGACTAGCAGATCCGTCCAGCTTGNTGCCGACAGTGGTTTTCCTCTCCCGAGATCCCCTACTCGACCTTGGGGAGGCATAGTGCATCACGTACAAGCAAGTCGTCTTATGAGCCTGTCCCTTGCCCACATTGAATTGGAGTTCACGGGTCTAACTGGGTAGGAGAACTGGGTTCTCAACCCACATGGGGGAAGGGACACGGCTCAAAGTGGTAGCAGAGCGTGGTTCTCGACCCA
>NW_019731406.1:0-619 GCF_002891405.2 Cryptotermes secundus | reverse complement strand
ACCGTTGAATGAGCCAGTAGTGAAGTCAAAATGGGTCTTCAAAATATAACGAGATGCTGAAGGAAATATTGCATGTCAGAGAGCACGTTTAGTGGCGATAGGTTGTAGCCAAACAAAGGGAATAGACTATTTTGAAACTTTTGCTAAGCATGATTGGAACATTGACCACCCTGATGTCTGTACTGCATTTTTAAATGGAGATATTGAGGAAGTTTTATATATATGGAGCTTCCTGAAGGATATGATATTAAGTGGGAGTCTAATAAAGTTTGCAAGTTAAAAAAATCAGTTTACGGACTAAAACAAGCTACTAGGTCGTGGAATAAGAAAGCAACAGAGTTTCTGAAAAGCCTAGGGTACAAGCAAACTTGTGCTGAACCATGTTTTTATACCAAACAAAAGGTTAATTCTGTAATTAATATAGCATTGTATGTTGATGACTTCTTCATATTTCATAATGACAATGTTGAAATTGAGAATTTAAAAAGAAAATTGCAACAGTTTTTTAAAATCAAGGATTTGGGACCGGTTAAGAAATGTCTAGGAATGGAAGTAACAAAAATAACAGTTTCCACCTGTCTCGCTATACATGAAGAACATTACAAATACACTCAACTCT
>NW_019731405.1:0-1168 GCF_002891405.2 Cryptotermes secundus | reverse complement strand
GATTTCACTTTATGGAATCCTATCAATTTCTTTGACTGTATTCAATTATTAATTTTGAAGGGTTTCATGATAATTAATGAAATTCTAAACTATTTTTGAACTTCAACCTAATTTATGTAAATTTAAACAAAAATTCTTTCTCGATTTCAAGTTAATATTGTAACGTGTTTCGTTACAGAATACGCCGTAGAGATCTTTAACTGGTTAATTGAACAATCTACAACTATCGGCTACACTTAATTTTCACAACGTTACGGGTTTCCACAGTTTACAAACCCTACAACAAAAATCTCTTAAACCTGTGTTCAAGAGTCTTCAAATATTAGTAACGCGGGAGCTACACAAGTCTCCCTGAAATACACACTCCGTGTACAACTGTACTACAGCAGTCACTATGTCTTGAAAGCACACAATACGTCTTCCGCTCGCTGACTTCTTAGTTATCGCTAACTCGCAGGCTGCTATGTTTCAACTGAACTCGTAACTGCTGTGTAGTCCACTTATATAGCCTTGCGCTGTTGCTAGTGTGACGTGGCGTATTGCCTAGGACGCTGTTGCTAGTGGGACGTCACCGCTGTTGATTAGCATTGCGTAGATGCCAGGTTACGGGGCTCGGCTATCTTCGGCCCCGCTCGGCTCTCTTCGGCTCCGCTCGTGACGTCACCGTGCATTGCGCATTGTGGGGTGATTATTCGCCTATTACGCTAGCGCTCAGTTACCGCTACGTGGAGCTGGGGAGTTAGGGATCAACATGTCACAATATAAATAATATCAATTATTTTTTAAATATTTCACTCTAAAGTGAGGAATTCTAAGAGATTCCTTGACAATTTTAATAATATTTCAGGAGATTTAAAGACATTTTCAACGATTCGAAGGTAATTTAAGAAATTTTTATTGAATTTTGAAAGAATTCCACGAGATCTATATAATTTTAACCTATAATGTTTTTACTATATCAAGTTAAAATAAAAATTTCAACAAACTTATAAAATGTTTCACTCTAAATAGGGAATTCCTTTAATTTTCTCATAATTACAATATTATTTAATTAATTTTTATACAATTCTCAGTTATTCTAAGTTAGTTACAAGAATTTAAAAAAATTTTGAACTAACATAATATATTTTATGATTATTTTCCGAAAATTCCTTGACGATTTCACGTT
>NW_019731404.1:0-724 GCF_002891405.2 Cryptotermes secundus | reverse complement strand
GTGCGTTGTTGATTTTGTCAGTGCCCAATGGTGTTGCAAGATCAATTTTCAGAGCCCTCTTAGCAACATTCCCCTCCTTTACTGCCGATTGTGGTAAGAGCACATGAACATCTCCAGCGGTCACTTCATTGGTCACGTTCATAAGCACACTGGGCTCGGAATTCATGCTTGGCAAGCTGCTCGCCAAAATCTCTGTAAGCATAGCAGTTTCTCTTTCCTTGTAGTTCACAGATTCCTCTCCATCAGATAGAAATGGTGATGATGTGTCCATCACACCAAGGAGTGAAGTAAAGTCAAATTCAGGCTCCACACCTGTAAAACAGTAAGACATTAGCTGCTTTTTCTGTCCATGAAGTAAAGAATGTACATAACCTTACTAACAAGGTATATAAAATCTATACAAAAGTATGCAAGTCTACACAACAATATTCTGTTTTTTTAAATCAAAGTAGGCACTATCATGCCAACATTTGGTTTTACTAAATGTTAAGACCCTTATACTGGGTCATCATCAGGCATACAATGATACCAGACTCTGTTGTTGAATTGCCTCTAATTCTTCAATAAGGATCTTCATTGTGCACTTGAGTGTTTTTAAATGCATAAATTGAGTTTTTCAGTTAAAATTTTAAATACTCAGATAATAAAATTTAAAAAATATAGAACAAAGATTAAAACGTAAAAATGTACTAAAATGGAAATGAAGTATTTTGTGATAAATCTC
>NW_019731403.1:0-801 GCF_002891405.2 Cryptotermes secundus | reverse complement strand
AGAGAGGCGAATATACCGGACCCGTCTGTAGGCAGCTTCTCGGTAAGCACTTTCCCTCAGCAAAGAATCGACGCGCAACAATAGGGGTGCTTTCGGAAACGAGGTGTTTCTTCGTGACCCGCACCGAGGAGTAAACTTGAAGACATCTGGGGCGAACAATTCATCCCGATACGGGAGTCTGTGAAGAGAGGACTTGAGTCCGGAGGCAGAGGAATAGCCATTGCTGGAGCCGTTATCTGGAAACGTCTAGTAACAGACTGAGAACACTAAACTCTATGCTCTAGTAAACTGTAAAGCGTGGAAATAGGGATAGTGTTATAATTCTTAGTACGAGTAGTTATGACCCGTAAATGGTCAATAAATCTATTCACCAATCCAAACCCCGTCTATAACCACATTTGCACGTGACAGTATTCTCTCACATATATTTTAAATCGGTACTTCTGAATGTGTTTATACAGCACTGAGAACAAAAATTCGAGAACGGTGAAGATATCACGTGTAAGAAAGTGTATTTATATGATATTATGCTTAATTTAGAGGCGCAGTCTAACACATGAAATAACTTCGCTCTCTCGAAAACTGGGATCGTGGGTTCGAAACTAACTCAAAGAATGGATCCATGATTTATTTCACCGTCTTTTAGCGCATACACTTATCTACCTCACTCCTTTCTCCTGCACTACATGTTTCGGCATCTTCAGGTTCTTATTCTATTAACGTTAAACTATTTCACTGCATGTCTTGTCTTCATACTAAAATAATTAAAATATATATTTATCATATATACCGACAAATATC
>NW_019731402.1:340-528 GCF_002891405.2 Cryptotermes secundus | reverse complement strand
GCAAGATATCAACGCAAAGCTAGCAAGCTACCAAAGCCAAGCTAGAAAGGAAGCAACACAAAGCTACTAAGCTAGCAATGCTAAGCTAGCAATTTAGGAACGCAAAGTTAGGAAGCTAGCAACGAAAGCTATTATGCAAGCAAACTACGCAAAGTTAGCAAGCTAGCAACTCAAAGCTGCTAGAAACG
>NW_019731402.1:0-135 GCF_002891405.2 Cryptotermes secundus | reverse complement strand
CTAGCAAGGTAGACACGCATATCTAGTAATCTAGCAAGCAAGCAACGGAAAGCTAGCAAGCTAGCAACGGAAAGCTGCAAGTTAGCAACACAAATATAGCATGCTAGCAAGCTAGCAACGGAAAGCTAGCAAACT
>NW_019731401.1:0-595 GCF_002891405.2 Cryptotermes secundus | reverse complement strand
TCTGGCAAGCTAAGAACGCAAAGCAAGCAAGCTAACAACGCCAAGATACCTAGCTAGCAAAACCAAGCTGACAAGCTAGCAAGGCAAAGCTGGCAAGCTAGCAACGTAAAGCTACCAAGGTAGCAACGCAAATCTAGCAAGTTAGCAACACAAAGCTAGCAAGATAGCATTGCAATCCTAGCAAGCAAGAAACGCCAAACAGGCAAGCAAGCAAGCAAGCAACCAAAACTAGAAAAATTGCAACGAAAATATAGCAAGCTAGCAACGAAAATCTAGCAATGTAGAAACGCAAAACTAGCTAGCTACAAAAGCAAAGCCACCAAGCTAGCAACGCAAAGCCTGCAAGCTAGCTACGCAAAGCTACAAACCTAGCAACGAAAAAGCAGCAAACTACCAACGCAAAGCTAGCAAGCTAGCCAAGCAAAGCTAGCAAGCTAGCAAAGCAAAGCTGGCAAGCTAGCAACGCAAATCTACGAAGCTAGGAACGCCAAGATAGCGAGCTAGAATCGCAAAGCTAGCAAGCTAATAACGCAAAGATAGCAAGATAGCTAATATTTGCTATCAAGCTAGCAACGCATATCTAGCAATCTAGCAA
>NW_019731400.1:330-1386 GCF_002891405.2 Cryptotermes secundus | reverse complement strand
TACCATAACAGTCACTTACTTCATCACTGTCTTCAACAATTTCCTTCTTTTTGAAGAGCATCTAAATGTTTGAGAGAGAGAATGCGTGTGTCTATGTTTATACCTTCAAATAATAAGTAAGATCTTTACAAGTTCTTGCACTACAATAATTTCGGGTTAATATTGAACTTTGTTAGCAGTATGGGCAAATATAAAAAATATTCACTTTAATACCTCTATCAGTTTGTCATTTTCTTCCAATGGAGAAGTACAATGTGCTACGGAAAAAAAGAGAGATGCCTTCACACAATGTAATACACTTCTTCTGCAATTATTTGAGGGCCGTTGAAATGTGAACTGAAACAAAACAATTGCTATATATCAATGACCTAGAAGCTAGCAGTGAACATGGAAGACCAACGTTTCTTGCCGATACTAACATTCTTATAACAGGAAATAGTGCTAATGATGTCCAAAGGAAAATAAATAAAACAATAAATGCACTCACAGAGTGGTTTGAAAGGAATAGATTAATTATTAATAAAGAAAAAACGACGGCAATACCCTTTCATCAGCCTCAAAACGTACAAGTCGAATGCCCATCAATAAAGCTCTATGATACAGTCATCAATTATACAGAACATACAAAATTTCTGGGAGTTTGGCTGGATAAGAATCTAAGGTGGACTGCACATACTCAAAAACTAGCAAATAAATTATGTAAAATATGTTTTACCTTACGAGTAGTCAAAAGGGTATCAGGGTTAGATACTGTTCGCAAATTACAGTAGAACTTGGTTATAACGTCATCGTTATAAACGAATGTCGTAACCGAAATGGGCACTTCCACAGTAGCCTTATGTTAGTCATGTAAAAATCTACCAAACACACTTCTCTCCCTTAAATTTCAGTGTCCTGTCAGGTGTCAATCGAAAGAAAATGCCGGTCTCATTGGCATTAAAGACATCCTTGTCTGCATATCCTTTACGTATACTGGGCCACACGGCAGTATGCCATTCAGTTGTAGTTTCGGTATTTACACCCCTTGCTTCACCACTCACTTTCCTTCATCTTGTA
>NW_019731400.1:0-257 GCF_002891405.2 Cryptotermes secundus | reverse complement strand
CTTCAGCTTTCACCATAAGAAGAGGGCCACTAACTGGTACGTTATCACTTCTTTGCTGCTTAAACCATTTAAGCAGCGCTTCATCGACATCACTCCATTCAGGCTTACGCAATCGCTTTATTCTTGACCCATTTTGTTCAAATGCATCAATAATTTTTGTTTTATTTCTCCATATCGTTTGTACTGTAGAATTCACCAATCCAAATTCGCAGCAGGAAATTTTCTTGGTTGGCTCTGATTTCCTTCAGGAGAAGTTC
>NW_019731399.1:0-1246 GCF_002891405.2 Cryptotermes secundus | reverse complement strand
TGTCGGCACACTGCCTCCGCTCGTCAGACCCATGTCGAAGAGAGCATTCGGCTGACAACTCTCTATTCTGTTTAAAATCCGAATTTCAAGTCTCTTGAATTTCCCTCATTTATAGTCTTAATTCGCTGATTCCGCGTGGACGACAAGGGGGTAGATAGCTCCTCCCTTGTGTTCTAATTTCCTAAAGTTAGGCTTTCATTGGGTCTTATCGGGATGTGGGCAGACCCCTTGCGTCTGATCGCTGTGTAAGCGATCTATTCCGCTTCTCCAGTGCCCGAGTTAGGCAAACTTCTAGCGCTGTGAGGACACAGCCTTGCTGAGCCAGCAAATTCTTACCCTACTTGCCATTACTGATGTTTACATGTTGCGGCAATAGCTGTGCAACACTGTTCGCTCGTCGCGAACATTTTGGGCAGTGGCTTACCTCTACTATCTCAAATTTGGGGCATAACACTCACCATACCCATCGGCTTCCCATTGTAGCAGTCTTGGTTCGATTCTAGGTCACATAATGTGAGATTTATGATGGCTGGACGGCCTGATTTCTCCGGGTATTTCGGTTCCTCCTGTCAGTTCTCATTCCACGGAACTGTTGCATATTCATTAATCATCTTATAGCTGAAGCTATGAAACGTCGATACTGACAACGTCGTTAACCAAAACAGAAGTTCTGGGAAGAACTGATTGCATGCTTTCGTTTCATGCGGCATGTACCGTATAAAAATGACGCCTCAGACAATTCTTAGTTTTTTGTGTGAATTCGTTCTATTGGTAACGTTTAACCGAGCCGTTGCCTAGCAGTGATAAATGGATACATATACACTCGCAGACTAATGGCAGGGATTTATGAAGTGCACAATTAAGATGGGCTCAGGTGCCTTGGTATACATACCTCACTCACTCACTCACTCGCTCACTCATAGAGCTTAGCCCTTCTTGAGGAACCGCCCATTGTACAGCAACTCAAGAATTTCGCAGCATTTTATGGAACAAGAAGATTCATTGCCGTATTCACAAGAGTCATCCACTGGTCCCTATCCTGAGCCAGATAAATTCAATCCATATCATCCCATCCTATCTCTCTAAGATCCATTTTAATATTGCCCACCCACCTACTCCTTGGTCTTCCCAGTGATCTCTTTCTTTCTGGTTTTCTTACAAATATCCTATGTGCATTCCTCTTCTCTCCATTCGTGTTACGTGCCCTGCCCACCACATCCTCTTTGACATCATCATTCTAATTATA
>NW_019731398.1:0-495 GCF_002891405.2 Cryptotermes secundus | reverse complement strand
GATGTGCACCTTCATTGTTAGGAAACTGACTAATTATCTGATCTAATGAGTCTATGAAGAATGAGTTAAAACACTCAGCTGCTCTATTTATGTGGATTGTTTTCTTATCACATCTTAATTCTGTGGGAATAAACTTCTTTTTGGAAGCATGACCCACTTCGTTGTTAATAATTTTCCATGACACCTTGGATTTGTTAGTGGATTCGGTTAACAAACCATTATAATACATTTCTTTTGCTTTATAGATGACCTTTCTTAATATGGAACAATATCGAGTATAATACTCTTTTAATTTAGGACAACTAGTTACTCTACTCATCATGTAAAGATATTTTTACGCCTACAGGACACTCTAATTCCATTAGTAATCCACTGATTATTATACACAGTATTTACCACAGATTGCATAGGAAAACATGATTCAAAATTAACTAAAATGGTACTCAAAAATTTGTGACCTTACAAGGGCTTTTGATTGTGTCAAGCACAACCTAC
>NW_019731397.1:241-1108 GCF_002891405.2 Cryptotermes secundus | reverse complement strand
CTTAAATATAATATAATATATGGAAATAAACAATTCATAAAATAGCGTGAGTTCGTTGATAATTTGTGTAAATTCTATTAAATAAGTTAATATTACTGAACATTTTATTACAATTCATTAAATGATATATTAATTATCAGAAACTTAAAGGAATTCGTTAATTTAGAGTGAAATCTTTTATAAATTTGTTGAAATTTTTTATTTTACTTGAACATTTCAAAGAGTTTTAGGTTATAATTATATACATTTCGTTGAATTCGTTTAAAATTTAATTAAATTTCTTTAAATTAACTTCGAATCTTTCAAATTTTTTTTAATTTCAGGAAACATTACGTAAATCGTCGAAAATTCTGTTAGATTTTCCAAACTTTTTTTGAAAACTTTCACAAAATAATTGTTATATTTAAATTAACTTGAAATCCAGAAAAAATTATTGGATAAACTATATGAATTTGATTTAAGAAAGTGAATATTATTTTAGTGTTCCTTAAATTATTTTAAATCCTTCAGAATTTCATTGAAATTATTTAATCCTTAAATATTGTCGAAAATTGGATAGATTTCCATAATTATAAAATGGAATTTTTGACAATTTTTTGAAAATTTTTGAATTAAATTGAATTCTGTAATAATTCTTGGAAGTATTCCTTTAATTCGTTGAAACCTTTCAAATCCTGGTTTATACTCGTAAAATTTAACATATTATGAAACAGAATTGACTAAAATTTCCCTAATGTAATGTAGAAAATGTCAATATTTTGGACAGATTTCCATTTAATAAGAAGAAATCTTTCACATATTGTCTGTAATTCCTTATATTAACATGAAATATTCAAAGAATATTCGGAAATATATATTTAAAATAGT
>NW_019731397.1:0-117 GCF_002891405.2 Cryptotermes secundus | reverse complement strand
ATTTTATGGAATTCCTAAAATTAGAGTGAAATCTTATATAAATTGTTTGAAATTCTTTTTTTTACCGTGATTATTTCAAAGAATTTAATGTTAAAATTATACACAATTCGTTGAATT
>NW_019731396.1:0-433 GCF_002891405.2 Cryptotermes secundus | reverse complement strand
CGGGGGGTCTACTTCTCTCGTAGTCGTCGACCGCCTGAGTCTTGTTTTATTCTAAATGGAAGAAACATTCCATTTGTAAATAGTGCAAAATATCTAGGTGTAATCTTCGATAAGAGAGTGACTTGGAGATTACACATAGAAATGATCGAAGCCAAGGCCTTAAGAACATTCATTAGAGTATATTCCCTATTCAAAAGTCAGCGATTGAGCGCTAACATTAAACTAACCCTCCATAAAGCCCTTATTAGATCCGTAATGACTTATGCTAGTCCCGCCTGGGAGTTTGCGGCAGACACTCATCTATTGAAATTGCAGCGCCTGCAAAACAAGGTTCTCCGCACGATTGGCAATTTTCCAAGGCGCACACTTGTCCGCGATTTGCACATGACATTAAAAATCCCATACGTATATGATTACATAACAAAATTATGCA
>NW_019731395.1:0-391 GCF_002891405.2 Cryptotermes secundus | reverse complement strand
GAATGAACTCTGACCCAGTGAAGTTCTAATATTCTGAGACGAAGGGACCATGTTTGCACAGAGGTGAAGAGTTGGAGCTCAAGTTCAAAATAAGTTTCGGGTATGTAATCGAAATGTGGTTGACCATGTTATCATTCACTGCAACATGTTTGCAAAGCAGGAAAGAGATGCAGCTCAAGTTCAAAGTAGGTTTCTTGTGCTTATTGAACTGTAGATGACGATGTTATCATTCGCTGCAAAGTAGTTGCTGTTGCTGGACTGCAACTCCTTGTCACCAGGGATACTTTCTCCAACTTACGAAACATTTAATGATGCTCATGTGACTTGTTGGCATACATATTCTTCCAGTAATTTCATAACTACTCTGTTAATTTCAAGGGCTGGTATGGGC
>NW_019731394.1:0-1401 GCF_002891405.2 Cryptotermes secundus | reverse complement strand
CAACAGAAGTTAAGTTGCACTGCCACTCTTTAACAAATTACAATAATAATTAAAATTATGCATTTGTAAGGCTGGACAGGCATCTAATTAATAGCTGATAGGCTCCTAAAATGAAATAACAATAAAGGCTGAGCTAAGAAATGATACTAAGAAAGGCTGCACGTGGCCCAGAAAAATCCCCCAAACAATATATATAGAAGGCCTCAAAAAGAATAGCAGTGAGTCAGTTCAATAGACATGTCCACCCTGGTACCATGAGCAAATCCATATGAGTCACCCCCAAGTTTGCCACGCAAGATTCCTTGACAGTGTAAACGTTAGGCTTTTTCCAGAAATTGGCCACTACTTCTGGATGTACGAAATGGTATTGGGCACACCACACTGTGTAGAAGCAGGAGTGTGAACGCCTTGCAACAGCTACATATGTATATAAAATATGTATAGAAGTATGCAGTCACTTCACATTTTATGATACCTCACACTCTTGACGCGCGCGTGTGCCACTTCTCAAAGCACTCCAAGACACACAGCGCAACATCACACTTTTTACAATAGAAAATGGTGCTCCTTTTTTATTTAGCGAACACACACGACGTCTTTGTTTCCCTTTGGTGGGCCAGTGCTGTGAATGTTTCACCTCCAGTCGACTCAGATGGGCACCAGATGAACTTGGCCTTCCCCAAGAAACGCCACTGACCATGATATTTGTCCATGCGATTAAAGAATAATCTGGGGGGGGAGGGGTCCCCCAAAATCGAATAAATTACGTTCATTGGCAAAGCGACACACTCACCTATTAGTAATACTCGCACAATAGTGATGCAAAGTAATTATAATATTAGTAAAAAAAAGAGTGCCAGGCTGACACTGATACCAAAAGTCGCAGTGATGAAGATGACTTTTACTCACAAAGGAATACCGGCTCAGTGGGTTTATACCTCTTCTGAGAAACAAAATGAAATGTTGTGACGTATTTGTGCTATGCAGGACCCCCCGTCCAGTGGTGACATATAACAGCATCAGAGCAACTGCACCTGGTACAGTAACATACCAGTAAAGACTCCGCTCCCCCACACCCCTTCCAAGGTGAGGTAACAGAACTTCCCACTGTGACATAACAGGAGACACCGCCGTTAACACGAGGCAACGGAACGGTATAAAAAGCCGGCTGAGCAGTATGTGAGCAGAGTGTGTGATCAGGGTGACACAGTGTGGAGCAGTGGAAGTAATTGTGAACTGTATAAGTGTGTGAGGAATTTGGAACAGATTCACTATATTCGATACAGTGTGAAGTTATTTGTCGCGTTACATACCCAACACATGACAATTACATAGAGAAATATATGACAATCCGAAACTGACTTCCTAACTGATAATTCACTACTGAAAACCAATCCTTGA
>NW_019731393.1:0-1040 GCF_002891405.2 Cryptotermes secundus | reverse complement strand
CTAGCAACGCAAAGCTTGAAAGCTAGCAACGCAAACTGGCAAGCTAGCGACGCAAATCTGGCAAGCTAGCAACGCAAAGCTGTCAAGCTAACAACGCAAATCTGGCAAGCTAACAACGCATATCTAGCAATCTAGGAAAGGAAAGCTAGCAAGCTAGCAACGCAAAGCTAGCAAGCTAGCAACGCAAAGATAGCAAACAACACCGCAAATAAAGTAAGCTAAAACGCAAAGCTAGCAAGCTAGCAACGCAAACTACCAAGCTAACAACGCAAATCTACCAAGGTAGCAACGCAAAAATAGTAAGCTAGCAATGCAAACAAGCAAGCTAGCAACGAAAACTATCAAGCAAGAAACGCAAAGCAAGCAAGCAAGCAACTCAAAACTAGCAATCTAGCAACGCAAGGCTAGCAAGCTAGCATCGCAAAGGTAGCAAGATAGCAACGTAAAGCTAGCAAGGTAGCAACGCAAATCTAGCAATATAGCAAAACAAATCTAAAAGTTAGCAACGCAAAGCTGGTAAGCTAGCAACCCATACCTGTCAAGCTAGCAACACAATGCTGGCAACCTAGCAAAGCAAAGCTAGCAAGCTAGCAACGTAAATCTAGGAACCTAGGACGCATAGCTAGAAAGCTAGCAACGAAAGCTAGCAAGCGAGAAACGCAAAATGAAACATACAAGCAAGCAACCAAATCTAGGAAGCTAGCAACGCAAATCTAGAAAGCTAGCAACGAAAGCTTGTAAGCAATAAACGCAAAGCAAGCAAGCAAGCAACGCTAAGCTAGCAAGCTAGCTACGCAAAGCTACGAATCTAGGAACGCAAAGCAAGGAAGCCAGCAAAGAAAACTATCAAGCAAGAAACGCAAAGCAAGCAAGCAAGTTACGCAAAGCTAGCAAACTAACAACTCAAAGCTAGCAAGCTAGCAACGGAAAGCTAGCAAGCTAGCCACGCAAATCTAGCAAACTAGCAACACAAAGCTGTCAAGCTAACAACGCAGACTGGCAAGCTAGTGAAACAAAGCAGGCAAGCTATCAACGCAAAA
>NW_019731392.1:0-526 GCF_002891405.2 Cryptotermes secundus | reverse complement strand
CTTACCTCCGCTCCCCTCTTAAGACAAAGCTCGTCTCGAGCGGTTTCCTTTCAGCTCGCCAGAAGATCCAGTTGTGTCCCATTCATCCATCACTTTCATTCTTCCTTGGGAGGCCGGTACTTCTACACTACCGGTTCCTCCTCCGCTTTAAGTCTCTTTTTTTCGTTTTGGAGGAGGTCGTCCTCTCCACAAGGTCCAATCCTTCATCAGGTCTTTCTTCGGAAATTTCTTACATCGACGTAACAGCTCTTGATGCGTTGTTTGCACTCGCTGACGTCGTTGTTCCTCCTGGACTTTAGCCGCTGGCTGGTACGAGACCTTGGTGCCCAGTGCTTTCTCCGGTATCCGAAGGTTCCCTGGGGAGTTTCCTTCTTGAAGTCATTTCTCCAACGTCGTGCCACTGTCGCGCGACGGGATATCTTCCTGCAGATGGCAGCCAACTTTATCCGGGACGCATGATCTTCTCGGGTCCAAGATTTCTTGAAGATGTTTCTCCGGCGCCATGAAACTCTTGCACGGCGGGACA
>NW_019731391.1:0-417 GCF_002891405.2 Cryptotermes secundus | reverse complement strand
CCCGAACATGAGGATCCCCGGAGGCAAAATATGTGGATTGTGAACTCTTTCGTTGAACATAAAGAGACAGCCCTTTCCCATGAAGAAACCCTTCAACTTGTTGAATTATCATCGGACAAAGGACTGGAAAGTACTTTTAATACTACGAGTAATTNGTAATTCGAAATTCTGGATAAGAATGAAAAATTAATATCCAAATTTACATGAAATATCAGTGAGATTTCTTCTTTGTTTTTCCAATACATATCTTTGTGAAACTGAATTTTCTGCCATGACTGTGCTTAAAACGAAACAGAGGAACTGCCTGCAAGTTTCTGACTGTCTCCGTTTGGCTCTCACTTCAATTCATCCCAGAATTACTAAGCTAACAGGCGGAAAACAGAAACATAAGTCTCACTAGCCTAACTAAAACCTTCC
>NW_019731390.1:0-1154 GCF_002891405.2 Cryptotermes secundus | reverse complement strand
AAATTATATAAATTAGGTTGATGAAGATCAAAATTGGTTTAGAATCACTTAAAATATCACGATATAACTAAAATTTCATTAAAAATAATTAAATAAATTTCGTCATAATATTGTAAACAATTCCAATAATTAATATGGAATCACTATAAATTTTTTGGAATTCTCTATATTTACTTGAAATATTAAAATATTTCGTCAAAATTTCATAAATTACATTGAAATAATTCAAATTCTTGTTTAAATTCGTTAAATTTAACATAAATCTATCGAAATTATTTCAATTTCCCTAATATAAACTAGAAATCTTCCAAAATTTTGACAGTATTCTAATTAATGACAAGATATCTTTCACACATTGTGTGTAAATCCTCATATTTACGTGAAATCTTCAACGAGTTTTCCGAAAAATTCATAAATTTGGTTCATTTCTTCCAAAAATATTTTTAATTCGATTAGTTTAGTAGAATTATTGAAAAATTTATTAAAATATATTAGATAATATAGTAGTTAACAGAAATTTAAAGGAATTCCTTTTTAGATTGAAACATTTTAAAATTGTTTGAAATTTTTTATTTTAACTTGAAAAATCAGAGAATTTTAGGTTGAATTATATTGATTTCGTTGAATTCTTTAAAATTTCAATAAAAATTTCTTAAGTTACGTTAGAGTCGTTGAAAATTGCTTTAAATATCCAAAAATAAAATGTAAATCGACAAAGAATTTGTAAGAATTCCTGAATTTATAGTCAAAATTTTCCAAAATAATTGATTATTCTTATTTAATTAAAATCGTTAAAGACTGTTTGTTTAAAATTACATAAATTAAGTTAAAGGATATTAGAATTTCTTTATAATTCCTTATATTATCATGAAAACCCTCCAAATTTCATGAAGTATAATTAATAATTATTTATCCTCAAAAAATTGGATAGTGTTCTATCAAAATTGACATAAATTTCCCTAATAAAAAGTAGAAATCATCAAAAATTTCGAGACTATTCCATTTAAGAAGATGAAATCTTTCACGTATTTTGTGCAAATCCTTATATTGACGTGAAATTGTCAAAAAATGTTCTGAAAAATTTTCATAAATTATGTTCATTTTGATCAAAATTATTTTAAAATTTTTAATAATTTTGAATGAAAGAAAATTTT
>NW_019731389.1:4598-5202 GCF_002891405.2 Cryptotermes secundus | reverse complement strand
AAGATGTGGCGGTTGGAGAACAGAGCAACGGGGAGAAGAGAAACAACAGAAGGACACAAAGAAGATGCTGCAAGATAGCCACGCTGTCCGGAAGTAACCGCTGTTACTATTTGGTGATGTCACCGCTGTTGACTCGCGTTGCCTAGCGACCAGGATGCTAGGACTCGGCTAACATCGGCTCGCTTCGGCTTCGCTCGGCGCATCACGGCTGGCGGGGGGTGTGGGAGGGGCGTCATCCATAGCCCAGCATGTCACAATATATTCGATTCCTGAAAGGTCACGGTAAAATCTTGTAAGGATTTGAGAAAACTGTTTGACATTTATTGCAGAGAAGCTTAAATAATAGTATAATTATTTAAGTCATAATGAGTTCCTTGGTTTGTGAGAGGGCATTTGCTGAAGTAGCAGTGAGACTGTTAAGAATTTAGCACTTATTCAGTAGAAACTATAACAAATATTAATTTGCAGTATCATGATATGAAGAACAACATAACGGGATGTATGGCTCTCATTACATCTTCATCAGACTACTTCCCTTATATTGGGAAAACAAAAGGAGGCTTATGAAATAACTTTGCTCTCTGCATTCCCCATCTCTAGTAAG
>NW_019731389.1:0-1350 GCF_002891405.2 Cryptotermes secundus | reverse complement strand
ATTCTGAACTGAATGTTGGCAGATGTTTTCCCCAAACTGTAATTCTAATACGCATATCTCGATAAGTTGAAAGACGTTCGCTCTGCTGCCCAAATTAACTCAATGTTAAGACAAGAGAATGTGTGATTTTAAGGTTTCATTAGAATTGCAGAGCTGCTGATAAATCTACTCACCGACGGATTTCGCGGATTCTGCTTTAATGGATATCCTGTTCTTGTCGAGGGACCTCAAGTTTTGTGGAGAGCGTACCGGCTTTTCCGTAGGCTCCGAGGATGGTCTCTAAATGGAAAAACACACAATCAGATTTATCACATTTTGTAGATGAACGGCATTCAAGTGTACTTGACGTGCGGCCTTTCAGTGGAGCGGACGATCAGTGTACGATCAGTGTGTCGTTGCAGAGGTTAGGGACAGCCTGGCAATCGAGAAACGCAAAAGTTTCATGTGGAGAGTAAAATCTCTAAGCTAAATGAGGAATAACATAAGTAACACTATGAGGTTAGACTGTCAATCAGGTCTGCAGGTTGGGAAACTATTAGCGAGAATATGACAATTTCAGCCAAGAGAATCTAACTTATTACGAATTGATGCAGTGTGGGCCATGTTTCGACGAAGGGTGTTAAGACTAACAGATCACTGGAAAGAAGTCAAATTGGAACTTTTACGCGATCCGAGCCAAATAAATTGAGATAATCTGAACAATGTTAAGACGCAATGCTAATGGACTTTACTGGAACCAACCAGTGAGTATCTGAAAGACAAACTTGATGCAGGTTTAAATTTCTGCTACCTTCCTGTTTGTTTCTTATAACATTTTAAACCCTGCACTGTCTACAGAACCATCAAAATCGAAATTAATATTTCATGTATCTGATGGAAGGAGTGACGAATCAGAGGGTCCATATGCACCCAAGATCTATAAGTCATCTTGACTAAATAAATAACCATCGAATAGGCTGATATTAGATAACATTTCAATGCCCACAATGTCACCTATAGAACGCCTGAAATTAAAACTGCACGGCTCACACACATTCGAAATAGAGGGCCTAAAAACAGTGTTCACACAGTGAAGATTGATAAATCACATTGTATTTACTTGCTAATACAGAGTACAGCTTGCAGCTTTATCTATGAGGATGCTTAAGGCAAAATGTAATAGCTCCACATGCGTTCAATAGATGGGAGATAAAGACACACAGCACAGTATGCAAGCACTGCTCATCACCCTGACACATTTTAACTACGTAATGATGAGCTGCGCTTGGCACCCTACTCTGAGACGTTAATCCAAAGGCACAAATAATGACACGAAGAGTACAATCTCTTACTGGTAACAAACTTGTGATA
>NW_019731388.1:0-2209 GCF_002891405.2 Cryptotermes secundus | reverse complement strand
TTTTTCACAACCAAATGTTTTCTCACACGCTCGGCAATAAGGAACGTCGTTATCCGTACTTATCATCCCTCCTTTGAACTTCCGTTGATACAGCTGTAATTTAGTTTTCTGACTTACTTGCACTTTCGGCATGACTACAGAAAGCTAAACAAACTTAACTACAGACTAGTCACCACTAATGTTAATGGCCCCCTGCTTCAAATGAAGAAGCGTAACGAACCTTGTGGAGACTTCCGAAATAAATAAGTGAAGTCCCTTATCAGATGAATAGTATTACGTTGATAGCGGCTACATGTGGACACTTCTGACTAATCTCTTCGCGGCCACTTTGATGGTACGCGGATGACGCAAGTTATGAGTACAGGGATTGAGGTTGAATCCTGTTACATTGATAGCGGCTACATGTGAACGCTTCGGACTATCTCTTGGCAGCCACTTTGATGATATGCGGATGAGGCAAGTTATGAGTACAGGGATAGAGGAAGTCCCGTCCTGGGTATTGCATCAGAAACATGAATCATGACAAAATGTTGAGTCAAATATGCAACATATTCTAACGCGGAAAAGAAAAATTGTATACACACGACCATAATTAAAACACAAAATTAAAAAATATATATGATAAAAATTTTAAAAAGGAAATATGCAGTATAAATAGAGATCTTTGAAAATATGATGCTTATTCATAAAACATGCAAAATATGCATTTATATGCACCATCAAATCATGTCCAAAATTTAAGAAATGAAGTAATTCATACATATATCCAAATGAGCATACTTTCTGGTTGCAAGAAAGAAATATGCATTTGCATTAAAATCCGGTCCCTAGTAAATAACCCAGACCAAATTTAACAAAATAGTGCTCTGAATAATCTAAATGGGTTTGATGAAGTCCAACTAGAAATAGAAGCAGAACCGGACAGGAGAGAATTGCAGGGATTTTACATAATGGCTGTTTGTCCATGGATACGACAAATGTAATAAAAAGTTACTATAAACATGGAAGAAGGCCTAACAACCCCAAAAAAATACCCAGCATAGACAGAACGGCGGAGTATTCGAGAAGAGTCACTTGAAGCCCTTGTAAACACCAGGAAAGAAGAAGTTACGTAGTATACCAACGATTATAACCTCAAAGAACACACTAAAAGATAAAACAATATATAAACAGACCTCCCACAAATACACAAGACTAATTCTCCAAATATTTGTTCATATGAATTGACCGGTGGAAATACTGGAAGAAGCAAAATTATAAAACAAAAAGGAAAACGTAAAATTCTACTTATTTGTGACAGTCACTTAAAAGCACTTTCAAGTGGACTGAAACATAACTTGGGTGATACTTGTAGTGACGTACTGGGACCTGTGAAACCAAATGCAACTGCAATACAATTGGTGGGTACTAACATACAAGAAGCGAATAAATTAACGCAAAAAGACATCCTTGTGCAATGGAGACGAGAGGAACAAATGATACATCAAAAAATAAGTATATGAAGGGACTTATTCAAGAAATTAATTACCTAAAAACAATCAACACACTAATAAGATAGTAATTACTCTTCCCCATAGAATTGATCTGGACTATAACTCATGTGTAAATGAAGTGGTGAGGAAGTTTAACAGGAGTTTAATTAATGTGGCAAAAAATTTAAATCAAGTAACTGGTGAATGCAGAGATGAAAAGAGAATACTACACAAGACACGGATGGCATCTTAATGGGAAAGGGAAAAAGTAATGGAAAAGAAGACATCAACTCTAGTACAAGAAATAATTGGGTTGCAGGCAAAAAAAATGCTATTATTCCTCTGACATGGAAAATACTTTACACGAACATATTAAACAATCTACAGAGGCAAAAATTTCTACCAAAAAAATTCAAAGCGACAACACGTGCAAGTACGATGAAAAGGATGAAAAAAGTGAAGAAATTATAAGAAATAGGGATAACCATGTCACAATCATTGATCAAGGGAGAGTACATTGTAATAGAAGGAAAAGATGACCACCTACTAGAAATGAGGATTATTTATGGGAATAAAATCAAAATCAAACAAGTTATTCTTCAGTAAGTCTAATTATACCGAAGACTCTTTAATTCTTATACATCAAAATATCAGATGTCTTGGTGGCAAAATTGATGAACTGAAGTGTTCAACAGAAAGTAATAACATAAATCCACACTTAATAAGCTTAACTGAGC
>NW_019731387.1:355-501 GCF_002891405.2 Cryptotermes secundus | reverse complement strand
TTTATATTCTCTCTAATAGTTTCCCAAGCTTTATTAACTTCCACCCGTTTCCAAATTTTCCAAAGCCGCGAATCTATCTGAGATTTCAACACAATACTGCTCTTTACCTTGTACCTCATTTAATTTCTTGACACTGCTCCATATGA
>NW_019731387.1:0-202 GCF_002891405.2 Cryptotermes secundus | reverse complement strand
ATTGTGTCTTCCCATCAGGAGATGTCCAAGTAAATTTATGGATGTTACGATGTGGGAACATTGTACTTTTGACAGTAAGATTTTTTGATGTGGCAAAGTTTACTACTCTAACTCCATTATCATTACTAATTCCATGCAAACTCTTATTCCCAATCGCTGATTTGAAAATGTCTTCCCTCCCTACTTTGGCATTGAAATCTCC
>NW_019731386.1:0-391 GCF_002891405.2 Cryptotermes secundus | reverse complement strand
CCTTCCAGCCGCACTAGGCCCTGGGGTTCACTCAGCCTCTAACAACCTTACCACCATTNCCATCTTTGAGCCGATTGTCTAGATAGTGTTAGATAGTGTAGGACCCTCAACGTCTCACAACCCTATGGGCCTTCATGGCCTGGTACAGGGATAGCTTTACTTTTACTTACCCCTATCTGAAGAATGAAGTGGCTCAATGTCACAGAGATCTGCATGAATCTGAGGGCTATATAGCATACATAATATTTGGGATTGGGCTCAGCTGCCATGACATTATTCATACATTATTTATAAATTTTAGGCTTTCTGAGTCTAAAATTTGTTTCATTATCAGCTGCTATGATTTTTTTCTAAGGAAGTGCCTCAGTGTTGAAAGGTCAGAGAAATCTTG
>NW_019731385.1:0-7643 GCF_002891405.2 Cryptotermes secundus | reverse complement strand
AACCAGTTCTACAGTTCATGGTTCTCTGGCAGGGAGAAAGAAAAAGAGAGGTGGGAAAATGTCAAATGGAATTCCTTACATTTAGTTTTACTGATTGATTTGTGTAAAGGGAAAAGCATCTCCAATGTGTTTGTGCTGAAATTCTTGCAAACAGAAGGTTCAGTGCAAGAAATTTGTGTAGACACTTAACAAATTGTGAATGAAACATAATAAATTTTAGAAAGAAAACTATAGAAAAGTCTGAACAGTAAAATTTAATGCGAACTACAGTCACTACCTTGACTAAACCACTTCTAGCTTATTTAAGGTTTCTTACTCAATAGCGAAAAATAGGAAGCCTCATACCATTGGAGGGACATTATCAGTTCCAGCATCTATGAAAATGTGTGAAATTATGCGTGGTGAAAAATACGGCAAAGCTCTTAAAACAGTAATGCATACCAAATCAATGTCAGAAGACATCTCAGAACAATTGCAAATTAGGACTAAATTCAGTTAAAATTTTGGTCTTCAAATCAACAAATGTTGCAAGATTAGCACAGCTACTTCTATTCGTCACATATCCTTTCAAAGAAAACATCCAGGAAGAGTTCATGTTCTGCCTGCCACTATCAGAGATGTACAGGGAGTGTTACATTCAGGGCAATGAATGATTATTCCACAAGATATACGTATTTCTTGAGAAAACTGCACCAGCATCTTTACAGATAGAGCAGGAGCTCTGACAGGACATAAGAAAGGCCTTCAAGTTGAAGTATGGTAAACTGCTACCCATGTGAAACTTGTGCCCTGTATTATTCGCAGAGGCGTTAGCAACATGTGACCTTGAACTGAAATTGTACTGTGCTCCAAGAAGTGATGAAAGTCGTGAACTTTCTAAAAGTTCACTAAACCCTTGCCTACTTGCTGATTTGTGTGAGAAAATGCTGGCAGACCAGAAGTCACTTCTCTTGCATTTGGAGGTGGCATGGTTCTAAATGGGTGAAGTTCCTAAAGAATTAGCTGGTTGGAAAGATAAAATACGCACACTTTTTACAGGACTCCAGTTCTCCATTTTATCAACATTCTTTAGATCAGAAGTCTTTTGTCATATCTGGCAGATATATCTGATAGGCTGAATGGACTGCATGTCCTCTCTTCAAGGTCTAAACATAACAGTGCACTAAAGTGTTATTACTTTTTAGAACAACATGGTTGTTTGGGGAAAAGGAAAAAAACATTTTCAGCAATGGAAGCAATTAAACTGAAATACCATAACCACAATCATCTTGGAAGTGACTTACAAATTTCTGCATGAACAATTCAGTCAAAAATGAGCAACCTAATTCAAAACACACAGGTCCATCCCTCCTATGGAGTAAGTATTGTTAGCCATTGTTACAATCTGTCCATGTTTCAACCATAAACACTTATGATCAAGTGATGTACAACAAATTGGCTAAAATATAAATGTATATGGTGTAAATACAAATTTGTTAAAATGTGGTAATGTATAGAAGAGTGGATAAAATAATAATGAAAATGGTTTGCTCCAATCAAAGTTTAAAAAGACACGTGTACAATATAACTGTAAGGTAAGGTTGCCTATGTGCATAACTAATTAAGCACTATGCCATGAAGGTGTATGGAGGAGTGGATGTACGAGTATAGATTCACATATTTCCTTGACCTTGGCACTAGATGGAGGTGAGTGGTCCACTGCACACCCCTGCCACTTTACCCTCAGGGGGAAGAGCCCCTGGTACTCATTGGATAGGAGGCTGGGTGGGTGGGTGCCAGAGCCAGTCTGGATGACATGAAGAACAGGAAATTCTTGCTACCCCCGGGACTCAAACTCCGACCCCTTGGTCATCCAGCATAGTCAGTCACTATACCAACTACGCTATCATGTGTCCAAAATATAACATTCTTTAATTCAGTTGTATAGACAGATTGTCAGGCGTCATCATTTGTAGGAAAGTGACAGTAGTGCTGCAATGGTACCCAGCCAACTGAATAGGATCTCTCAGGAGTAAAACATGAGTAAGTATATTAGTAGAACTTCCTAGACTAGCATTTCCCAGAGTAGGAGCAGTGTTCCCCTTGTGGCCATCAGGCTTTCTACCAGGCCAATAAAATTGACAGTGGTCTATTTATCATATGCATATAAACTGATAAGAAATGGTCATATTAAATTAACAACATAAAATATAACAGAAACATCACATGACAGATAAAACTGAAGTTCATCAATAATTATATTTTACATAGCTGAATTGCATTTTAAGTCATTATTCATTTAATGGTGGGGCCTTCAAACATTTTTACTTGCATCAAGGAAGCCTCACACTCAAAGACTTTGTGATAAGCCATATTGTTCAGCAGTTTGTCCAAGTCAATGTTCACTTCCTATGCAAAGCAAAACAATGTCTTAATCATTGCATTCAGATTGTAAAATATGAGAAGAAAACAATGTGGCTAATATATTTAGTTCAATGTATATATAACCATCAAAAGAATATTGATATATGTTACCGTTATGAACACAGAAAATAAAAACTCATTATAACAATTATTGCAAATATACAATTTGTCATTATGCAGCAGAGTCAAACCGTTACTTCACATGACAAGTTCTTTGCACAGTAGTACGACCCTTTCACTACCAAATGGATCAGGTTTTTGAAACCAATTCATGGAAGCACAGACCCTTACACAAGTTTCCTCTAAGAATATCTACCATATTTTCTGAAATAGCCAACACTGCAAACCCCATTATTTAAGAAATAAAAATATGACAAGGCTTATGTGAATTTAATAAAGTATTAACCAGTTAAGTGAGTATTATGACTTAACACACAATGCGCTACTCTGTATCATAGTGGGTATGACGTCTGTACACGTCACGCATATTTTCAACTACACTGCTGTAGATATAATGACATTTGGCAATGCAAATTTGTATGTTATGCTTCTTAGATCTTCTAGTTAATTCAGAGTGTTATAGGATGGTGCTGAGTGCTTGATAGCTGTCTTGGGTTTAAGTTTCTGCTGGTAAACATTATGGCAGGTCCTAGCAAGAAGATGCATGTGTGTTGAAGAGGTGTTAAGTGAACTACTGCAAGAGAATAAATGTAGTGATAATTCTGACAGCAAATGTAGTAGTGACATGAAATAAATGTGAAAAGTTGGTCATGTGGTGAACAGAGTCGGCTCCGATGAAGAAGAAAATGTCAGTGGCAGCAGTAGCATGCAGCATGGCATATGCGCAAAGTCAGGTGCTGAGCAACTACATTTTCTATTTACTGGAAAATCTGGCCTAAATATTGATTTTGGAGATCCCAGTACCCCCTGAGTTGTTTTGTACACCAGAAATTGCAGAATAGCCAGAATGCCCATAAATTTTTAGAAAACATACGTAAACTAAAACTAAGATCTAAGGCCCATCACTGGAAGCAGATGAACAGAAATGAAACAAAAAGTCACTGGCATTCCTTCTGTTACAAGGACTTCACCCAAAACCTGATAACAAGAGCTACTTTTCCTGGAGGAAAATTCTAGAAATGCCCAAATGTTTGGACATGTTCAGTGAGAAGAGGTTTCACCTTCTACTCAAGTGTCTTCATTTTGTTGACAATGGAAAAGGTCAAAGTCGTGAAACATGGTACAACTGCGAAAACTGTAGGGTGGCCCTGTGTGCTGCACGTTTCCTAAGTTACCATATGGCGGCCAACTTCTAGAGGCGTGAAAGGCAATCGAGGTTCTACAAGTTAAGAAGAGTCTGAGTGTAAGATTTTGTTGGCTATAAATTGTACCATGGGATGGTATTGAAAATTACACCATAATTACAAAGACCTTCATGGTACGTGCCATTGGAGTTGCAACAACATTACCACTGGTTTAATCGTTTTGATGATGATTTTGTGGTCTGCACATGATAACGATTTTGCAGTAGATGTTTGGAAGAACAAATAGCTTTTGTTGCACAGTTCATTCTAACATAGTGGTCTTGAGCTTGTGAAAAAGTACAAATTCACTCAACATGGCAATAAGAAACATTTGTTATCAATAAGCAGTCAGAACTGTAAGAGGTCACAGTGAAATGTCACAATAATCAAACGTGTCTATTTAGGCTCAAGGAGATTTTGTCAGTCAGCTTTCTATGATCATGTTTCATCTCCAAACACCAGACTCCGGTCAGGACTGCATATACTGAATGTGCCTGAGTCAGACATGCCTTTGTGGTCACGTATTGGGAACTGAAATGCATGTCAATGGCAATAGTAGCGTACTTTTTGAGAATAAAGCCAAGAGTATGGATTTTACTAAAAATTGTATACACAGACTTTACTGTAATGGCTTTACTGTATAAATTAAAATACAGATATATGAACTGGTGTATATACAGGGTGTTTCACGACTTTAGGGCATAACTGCAGGAGGTGATTTCCTAGGTCTTTGTGATCAAAAAAGTTCATATAAATATATGTCCGATTTTGGACGGTTACGGAGTTATGACCGTTTTAAACTCAGAATAGAAGCTAACGATTGCTGACAATAAACACAAAAAAATAATAAACCAGCATAATACATGATACATTTAAAGTATGAGTGTAAAATTAACTTCGTGAAATTACCTTTAATTTGAATTTACTGGTGCTTAAAGCTGATTTTCGAAAATGCCACCACCGGCCACAACACAGGCTGCTGCTCGGTTGTGAACCGCGCCGGACATACCTCCCCCCCCCCATAGGTAGCACAAAAGTGTCGTGATAACGAGAACGCTCTGTCCGTAGCCGGCTAAAAGTAGCGACCTGCCAGCTGACAGATGCGGTTCACACGAGGGCGTGTACAGGAATGAAAAAACGGTCATAACTCCGTAACCGTCCAAAATCCGATACATGTTTATATGAACTTTTTTGATCACAAAGACCTAGGAAATCACCTCCTGATGTGTGTAGGTAACAAAGATAATGTACAAATTAGACAGATATCAGCAAAGTAGATTCTGTTAGGAATGACAAAGTGAACAATTGGGGTAGACCCGTGTTCTTAAATTTTAAGCTAAGTGCAGTGTAACAGCTACGTGAGTGTATACACCTGATGATGGCCGTTTGCGGCCAAAACATGTAGTGTACAGGAGAGCAAGACAAAAGACCTATAATAAATTGTTGCACTTAGGACGGAGTTTGTATCATATTTCATATTTTATAATGACATATTATTGAGATCCTGAATTTTAAAAAGGGAGGAATAATTATAAAATTAAATGCTGCAGTAACAAATTTAAATGTTTGGGAAATTTTATTGACCCACTGTGGGAGAGATAAGAACATGGAAAACATACCCCTTAACTGGTTAACTCTATCACTGACAACTGTATCACCATAATGACTAAGCCAATGTTCAGTTAACTATCATTATTTATAGATGATAATGTTTAGTGCTGATGTAGGAACATACCACATTATCACACATTTCTGCAACGCTCGCTCTTCACATCACTTTTCACCATCACGCGCGCTAGCCAATCAATTCTTCCTCCTCAATTTCAAGTTTCGCTCCGCCCACCGAGCAGTGTATAAAAAGGAGCAGCCTCGAACCGGCAAGATCAGTCGATCGTCAGTCTACGATCAAGCCACACCAAGCAACATCAGCCAGCAGGCTTCGTCGCCAGCGCTCGGTCTTCGGAGACATCGGCAGGCTGCGCCGGGCACGACTGCCTCGGCCCTCCAGCTCTCTCACACCCAACTCTCTGGGGCACCTCGCCTGGACTCGCCGGTGGTCATGTCCCTGTCCAACCCACTGGGCATCTGGCGTAGCCACTGCCTCATCACTCCTACAACCGCACTCAAAGACTAGCCTTTCACCAGCAGCCGCCGCACTGCGATCAAGCAACCTCCACCATCTTCCGCACAGTGACCAAGCAACGGCCGCACTGCGGCCAGTCCACTCACCGCAACTAACCTCTCTCCCTACCGGCGCGTGCTGCGCTACCTCACCGATCACACATCTCAGCAACCACGGTCCTTTTCAGGACCAACAAACTGTTCCGAAGAAGTGGGTTGTCATCGAAGTATGACAAAACTACATAAGACCCCACATTGTATTAGGAGGAAATGAGCAAATAACTGCTAAATAAACAAACTCTGTAACTAAAAAGCATTTTGCTTCTGTTTGTATACATAACTTTTAAATTCATTCAGTTTACAAGATATGTGTTTATAGAAAGCAGTCTTCTGGGATTTGGCACCGTGTATATGTGGTGTTAACACCACATATACGCGGTGCCAAATCCCAGAAGACTGCTTTCTTCATAGTCACTACCGTGAAAGCCTCAAATCTTACAAGATATGTGTTTATTTACTCAGAGATCACCAAGGGCTCATATTTTTTTCAGGTTCTGTATAAGAAAAACTACAGAAGTGTGGCCTGTTTTTGAATACTATTAATTCATTCAAGTCATTTCCAACAGTTCATGATGCAGTTATATTTGCACAGTCCAATCTAAACAAATCTGCTGATATTCATGTGTGACATATGCCATAATATGATGATGTAAAACCAAACATCCTCAAGGAAGAAACAGTTCCAAAAGTGATACCAAAAAGCAGAAGGACAACTAAAGTTTCCAATTTAAGCAGAGGGACAGGAATGTACATAGCTGACACAGTTGTCTGCAGTGTGCTAAATGATCTGGAATGAAAGCAAAATGGAAGCAGAAGTTCGAATTAGCATTCCAATAGCCTTGTAATAAGAAACTCTCTATGACAGTATTAAGTCAGGATGGTGATGTCTCTACATGCTCCTGCATTGATATATTGAGCACTAAGAACAAGGACACAAATATGATAGAAAGTCACATCCATTACCTTTCAGGAGGTTTGAATTTCAAGCATTGTGTGACCTCTACATTATGTGTATCTAGAGATTAAGTGCTACAGGGGGATTCTGCCTTGAGAACTGTATGTAAATTATTTCCTGTTCTACTAAGTTCAGTGACAGCTCTTACAATTTTATTACACAACTCTTCCCTAACATCTCAAACTGGATTATGATTTCTCTGAACAGGGAACAAATATTTGTCATGACAAACAGAACTTCTCAACTGCGAAACAGTTTAATTTTCAAGCTCAACTCCTTAATAACAATACTACTCTTTCAAGCTCGCCCGACTTATGTTCTCATATTGTCACTGTTTTGATAATTCCAAAGGCATATGCAGTCACAAATATTGTCATGTGTATGAGTGACTATAGATGGGATTTGGATTGGTAATTAGATTTATTGAACACTTACAGATTATAACACATCGTAACATCCATAAATTTACTGGGACATCTCCTGATGGGAAGATACACAATCAAATAAACCATATTTCGATAGATAGAAGACGACATTCAAGTATACTTGATGTCCAATCAATCACAGCAGTAGATTGTGATACAGACCACTACGTGGTTGTGACAAAGGTTAGGGAGAGACTGGCAGTGAGCAAACAGACAACACACAAGAGTTGATATGGAGAGGTTAAATCTCAAGAAATTAAATGGGGTAGAGGGTAAAGAGCAGTATTGTGTTGAATCTCAAAAAGGTTCCCAGCTTTGGAAAACTTGGAAACTGAGGTGGTTGTTAACAAAGCTTGAGAAACTATTAGAGAGCAT
>NW_019731384.1:233-463 GCF_002891405.2 Cryptotermes secundus | reverse complement strand
TAGCAAGTTAGCAACGCAAAGCCAGCAAGATAGCAACGAATGCCAGCAAGTTTAAAACGCATATCTAGCAATCGAGGAAGCTAGCAACGCAAAGATAGCAAGATAGCAACGCCAAGCTAGCAAGGTAGCAACGCAAAGGCACCAAGATAGCAAAGAATCTCTAGCAAGTTAGCAATGCAATGAAAACAAGCTAGAAAGCAAAGCTAGCAAGCTAGCTACGCAAAGATAGC
>NW_019731384.1:0-180 GCF_002891405.2 Cryptotermes secundus | reverse complement strand
AACGCAAATCTATCAATCAAGAAACGCAAAGAAAGCAAGCAAGCAAGCAACGCAAATCTAGCAAGATAGCAAATCAAAGCTATCAAGTTAGTAAGCAAAGCTAGCAACCCAGTAATTGGAAGATAGCAAGCTAGAAACGCAAAGCTATTAAGCTAGCAACGCAATGCTAGCGAGCTAGCA
>NW_019731383.1:379-444 GCF_002891405.2 Cryptotermes secundus | reverse complement strand
ACGCCAAGTCACGAAGTCACGTGAAGTCAAGTCAAGTCACGCCAAATCATGTCAAGTCACGCCAA
>NW_019731383.1:0-267 GCF_002891405.2 Cryptotermes secundus | reverse complement strand
ACTTACTAATTGATGCGCACAAGCCTACTGCGCAAACCTAACCTAACCCAACGTAACCTAACTTAGCCAAGCCAAGCCTCGCCACACCTCGCCCCGTCTTGTCTCGCCTCACGTCAAGACACGTCAAGTGACGTGAAGTCACGCCAAATAACGACAAGTTACGTCAAGTCATGCCAAGTCAGGTCCAGTCACTTAAAATCACGTAAAATTACGCCAAGTCACGTCACGTCACGTCACGTCACGTCACCGCACCACAACTCACATCTT
>NW_019731382.1:17995-24853 GCF_002891405.2 Cryptotermes secundus | reverse complement strand
AAGTCTTAAGAAGGACATGTTCAGGAATCCTACCAGGGTTCGACTGCGGCAGAAGGTCATTTACCAAAGGTTGAAGGTTCTGCCAGACATAAGTTCTATTTTGAAGTGCGGCCCTGGAGTATTATTTATAGGGCTGAGGTGGCCCTCTGAACAAGTTGAGTTTGACATGCCTGTTCTAGACAATTGGCTCATAGATGGCGGTAAGGTTGTCAGCCCTATGCGCTAGCTGCCCTTTACCTCCAAGAATATTCCAAAAATATTCCTGGTACTCATTTATGTTAGAGGCTGAGTCAACCCCAGGGCCATAGTGCGGCTGGAAGGATTAGGTCAATTGAAAGAAATTCCAATGACCTCATTGGGACTTGAACCCGCGACCTTGTGTCTTGTAGCATAGTGCCTCAACAAACTACGCTACCGTGTTCCCTGCTATATAACACATGCCCTTGCAAATGTATTATTAAATAAACCATGGACCAGACAGTCTAATATACTGTGGAGAAAATTTTCAGGCATAATTTTGTTTTCTTTTACATTCAGATGACACTTCTTAAATGTACCACCGGCCTTGATATAAGAGAATACATGCTTCTTTTTATACACATTAATATGTCTACCGAGAAGTTTTGGCAGATAACATATTTGAATTTCCTGTTTATTAAAATTTGGCTACTCTTGAATATTATTTATTAATATCATTTCAGAATAAACATTAACTTGGCTGAAACTGCCATTCCAGGCAGTGAATATGATAACAGAAATGAGTGAACATACCATGAAGTAGGAAATTTCTTCACAGACAGCGTAAACAGATGTTATATACTTTACAGCACATACTTGGGAAACAGAATGTAGTAATCTAAATCACCATACAGGTTGCAGTATAACAAACTGAGGTTTGCATTCATTATCCAAGGTTTTCTGTTCCTTAGGTTTGTTCATTGAGTTTCTGAATGGCTGCATCCATATGTGAGACCTTTTGTGAACTAATTACAATAAATATACTGTCTGTGAGTTTAAACCTTGCTGATTTCAGCAGAATGCACAGTGGATTTGGTCAAGTCCGCTGAGATAATGATTATAGGGTGCATACAGATTACAACAGGGTCTTGGTTATAGTGTGTCATCATCTCATCTTTTCATAGTGTAGTGGCACACACTGCCATACTTCTTGTGTGCAGTCCTGTGGCCAAGTCTGAGAACACGGACAGTGTTCCTGTCATGATGCTTCATGTGACTGTTGAAACAAACATCTGCAGGAATGTTTAGTTTTAATTCTAACTGCATTTATTTAATATAAAGTACATTCAGTTGTTTATGTACACCTTATGTCAGATGTAAGTTAAATACTTTTTTAAATTTACTTCTTAAAAGCACACATGGAAGGAATGAGAAACTCATACAGAATTTGGTCAGCTAACCTTGAAAAAGAGAGGCTGTTTGGGAGACAGACATAACTGGGAGGTTAGCATTAATGAAATATGATGTGATGGTCTGGACTCAGCTGAATTATTTGAAGACATGTCCAATGTCAGGCTGTTGTGAACACAGTTGTGAACCTTAAAAGAGATGGGGAATTTCTGAAGATGGACACTCTTGCATGGATTTTAATTAGGGATTAATTGTGCATAAGTATGTACCATGAATAATAATACTTTATATTAATCCAGTTGTGTCAAAATGGAAAGATTTTTCAGTACTGGAGGACTCTGCAAATTCCTCAGACATTGTAAAGATTTTCATAAATGAGGAGGATTTTATGATCCTGAATTATGACAGATCTTTGATTTTCTTTCTGAAGTACTGTTCAGTATTCCCAGCCACCTTTCATAATGTAGTTTGCCACTGTGTGACATTAGAATATTAAAATCTGTGTATGTTACTTAGTGGCTAATGTTGTGATGAAAGATGATTACACAGCCAACATTTGTGAAGTGATATTATGATATACGGATCTACCACTGGGATAAGTGTTCTAGAAGAGAGTGTAGGAGATTGTGTAAAAAACTGTAACAATAACACAGAAAACAAACAAGGTAAAATTAATGTTCTCTATTTTCTGTAGTTTATTTTTTAAAAACAATCTGCTCTAAATGCCCACTGTTACAGTTTCAGCATTGTTAATAAATGGTAAATTAAATGCAGTTTATTCTCCATAGTTTATTTAAGAAGTCTGCTCCATATGTCCCTTACAGTTTAAACATTGTAACAAGTTAAAAGAATGCAGTTTATTGTCCACGGTTTGTCTTCAAAACATTTCACTCTAAATGCCCTCCATTACAGGTTAAACACTGTTGCCACCTTTTCTTGTATTTCTGCATCACTTAGTGCCACAACCACCATTTGTTGTTATTTCTTCCATGGTTTAATTGTTTGAGCTCTTTGATTGTTTGAGGATGACTTATAGTAAACACAGGAGATTTGAGACAGTGCCAAAGAAAAACATCAGGGGCTATTAAACTGGGAGATGTTGCTGGCCAACTGATGTCTTCAGATCTTCAAATGAAGTATCCTAGAAACATCTGTCACGCCATGTGTGCTGTGCTGCCATCTTCTTAGAACCATGTATTGTTTATTTCTAATTGTATGGTTCATTAGTTAAAGTTTTCCCCCAGTTCACATAAGAATCGGAATTTTCTCTAATGACCTGTCTGTTCTCTTCAGAGAAGTAAGGTCTGATTGCCCCAGATCAAACGGTTACTTTACTGCTTTGTAGAGGCTGTTCATGCTGCTGCAAAGGATACTTTTGAGCCCAGTATTAGAATTTTTTGTATGGGGGCCACTGACACAACAGCAACACAAATAACTGAAACATGTAGTGTCAAACGAGACAATAAACATGATTAAACCATTGGTATTTTTATTGACTTTAAATGATTTTATTAAAATGTAATTTACTTCATTGTTGTGCTCACAGCTCCCTCGCCTTCATTTTATAATACAATGAGATACCAATACCTATATATAAATTTTGTTCATTGATGCATCTGCTGATGTGAAAATGAACCATATCAGACATTATCAAGAAAATTAACACATCTGTAATATTGTATTACAGCATTCTGTGACATTGAATTTCACTTACACACATTTCAAATGTAACTTTCTCTGTTACATGTTTTGGCTGTACCTGGCCATCATCAGATAAGAGTTAATTTTGTCAAAACCATTACACTGTATTTTCACTCTACTTAAATTGAATTAGTTCCAAAGTAAAATATGTCAGTGTTGTTCCATTTGTTGTCATCCATTCATAAAAGCTATTTGAGCACATTACTTGTTTTCTCACTCTATTTTCCTCTTGTGGTGTCGGTGTTTCGCATGTTGTTTAATGCAATGCTTATGGATGTCATATTATTATTATTATATGCTCAACTGATTTGTATGTTTTCATGGTGTTGGTTTAGTATGTGTGTGTGTCTGTCTGTCATATCTGTAACACAGCTGCATCATTATGTAAAATTTCTAAAACCCATGTAAAGGAAATGGGATGCATCAGTTTATCCTGAGCTTTTGTGTATTAAGTAATGTCTTCTTCATAATTCAGATCCTTTTGTAAATTTGTTTGAAATTTATAAAGCCAGCAAATGTCACTCTTGAGCAGCATAGAGTTGGTTGCACTGCATTCCTCACTCTAGATGTTCTGTAGTGTACAAACTGAACATGTGCATATATACACTTGTGCTCTTAAACGTATCCCCACTCCAACTGCTGTTTTACAGTCGTGCATTCTAAAGTACCCTATCGTAGTAGAATCATTATATGAGTTACTTTGTACAAGAAGTGAACTGGATGACAGAACCAATGAAAAAATCATGTCTTATGGTCTAATATGGGGTCTGAGCCCCAAATATCAATGCTGACAATGCATATAATGACGGTAAATGGGAAGACAGTGGTAGTGGTGATTATGACAGTGACTCCCAGGTAAGCTTCAGTATCTGGAGCTGAAATGAACAGTACAAAGGGCACTCTACCTGCAACAGCAGCACTTTGATTTGTCTTTGACCACAATAAGCTTACTGCTAAATACAGTTGTTGCTAGAATAAGAGTTTAATTTAAGGCCATACTACGAGTAAGGCAGGAAAATGGAACTTTGAAGCACCAAGATTTATTGTAGTTGGGATTACCGGATTTTTTTACTTTAACCATTTTTTGGGTATTGTGAAGAAAAGTAAAGAATACAGTGTTCTGGAAACATCCAGTTCCTGAAACGTTGCATTCTTTAGATACTGGATTATGGACAAGTCCAAAAACTTAGTAATCATGAAGTGTTATACATCATCATCAGGACCCTTTAAAATCTATTTATTGTATTGTTCAAGGAATTTTCTCTGAAGGCTGCCACTTCTGTATAGGGAATTCTTTTCTTAGTTATCCCCATGGTATATAATATTACAGATATGGGACATTCATAAACAGGATCCATCTACTGAAATGGAACATTTTTGTTATAGGTCCCTTCATACGAGTATGACTAGTTACAAGGAGTACTTCATGAAAGGACCAATTTTAGCAGTTCCTTTATGGGGAAGGGAAATCAACATGTAACATTTTCCTCTTTAGTAAGTTATTTTCAACCCAAAGCAAAGGTGATTCTCAGAAACTTTATGTCTAGTGTGGTGAACAGAAGACTGTCACAGAACCTAACATATTTCAAATTTACAGTGATTTTATGTCAAGCAGTAACTCATCAAACATGATACTGCACTGAGAAAGGAAAGTGTTTCAATATATTTTTACAAATGATTTTAAGTAATATAATGAGTTATAAGGAAAAAAATGACACACGGTACAAAACCAATGCCCACTTGGAACAAACAATATAAAGAAGAATCACAATGTTCACTCACTGATGCTCATGTTTATGGAATGCTCGAGTCATTTCTGATGCAACATTTTGATGGTGGAACATTCCAATTGTACATGTATGAATCTCTTGTTCTGTATTCTACATCACACAACCTTCCAGACTCTTTTAATGTGACAAACATTTTCCTCATAGTTGTTGCATCATGTTTGTGTGTCACGAGATAGGTGTTCGAACAACCACGTGACATAAATTCAGTGTCAAAGCGTGGATCATGAAGCCTGGTGACATTTGCTACTGCTGACAGCCATACCCCAACTGACACATCTTCACTGTTATACAACCTGTAAGCACAGACACATTTGCATGCAAACATTTAATACCAAACAAGCTGAATTATTTTCAGGTTCAGCTGACAAAATTTACCTTAGGAACTTGGCATTGACAGCTATAAAGTGTATCAATTTCTGAGACAGCACATATCCACCTCCCAAAGCATATGGGAGATAGTAATCACACAAAACCCAATCAGATTCTTTCCATTTGCCACTTACTTTCACTTGTGCTCGCCCATTAAAGAATCCCCAGTAAAGGGAATGCTCCTTTGCCAACTTTAATGTTTGCAATTCTGATAAAACTTTATCAACTTGAACAAATGAATCATCGTCACATTTTAACAAATACTTAAAGTGATTAACTGCCTTATCAATCCATACAAATGCTTCAAGCACTTTCTTGGTCAAGCTTTTATAGTCATCATAAACATGTGGCAACACTATCAAATCATGATGAACAGACTGTTCTTCCGCAATAAATGAATGGATCTCTTCCTTAAAGCCACCACCCCCCACAACAAAATGGTACTGTACAACAGAACTGTTCTTCCATAGAGAAAGCCATGTTCCACGAATTATCTCTCTTCTGTTTACATTAGCAGGAGAGGTTAGAATTAGGATAATAAGAATGCTGTGATTACGTGTAGCTTTTCCTAGTATGGGATCATTATTTTGTCCGGACCTCAAATTTATCTTCTCCGTGCAACTGTCTAAATTTAATAAACTAAGCGTAACTGTACAACCTACTATAAATGAGAGTAATCCTGAGAATATCGCGGCTCTTCGCTTCAGTAACTGCAACATCACAAGGTTTCACATATAATTCCCGATCAACAGTCGGCTTTCATCCGTGCCTACAGACATTCGTAAAATATACGACACTGTAGTGGACCATTAGCTACGGCAAGAAGCATTCTCCTGGGGCTTTATTGAAACGAACATAATTACTTCAAATCACGCTTTGAATCGCTTTGAATAATACTTACAATACATATTCGACATCGATGGCATTCGTATCGATTACCATCGATAGTACAGTTTTCCAGACGCTCCAGACCAGGGGAATGAAACTCAATGCTATTGGCGTGCAACACAGCCAATGCTGCCGCGGTGGCCGGCGGACACACTCTTGACAAAAAAATGGATGTCGCCAGTGCCGAGGGCTCGGTCGGTAAGAAGGTATGCTATCATACCACCTGCCCTGTCGGTAAGAAAGTATGCTATTATACCACAAGCATTTTTTTACTGCTCCCTCCCAAAAAATCACTGGTTCACACGTATAGCTAGAATTAATAATCGATGTAAATGAAATGTCCATATTTTACAGGCACTGGTGGGAAACTTTCTCCAGATAAATAATGTTGCAACCTGATATCTTGTACTGCAGAGGTTCTTACTCCATTGTGTGTTTTCTGTTTTCAAACTTCGCTCAAAACCATCTGGAGGGGAATGAGTTAAATGATATCANCTCGTAGAGGGAGTAATAATACTGAGGTTTCCATTGGTTATTAATTTCAGTAGTATAATGAAACTCAAGAATCTGATACACTCTCTTGTTAACAAGATTAAGATTGCATTTAATAATATACGAAAAGCAGTAAAATAATTGCAGAAGTGTTACAAACTTTTTTTATTTGTTTCATTCTGGTCCTACAAAACTATAATTTTGCCTGTGGTTCTTTATGGGTGTGAAACTTGGTCTCTGACATTAAGGG
>NW_019731382.1:17658-17828 GCF_002891405.2 Cryptotermes secundus | reverse complement strand
TTATGTAGCACGAATGGGGGAGACGAGGAATGCGTGTAGGATATTGGTGGGAAAGCCAGAAGGAAAGAGACCACAGGGAAGACCAAGGCGTAGGTGGGTGGACAATATTAGAATGGATCTTAGAGAGATATGATGGGATTGGTTGGATTGGATTGATCTGGCTCAGGATA
>NW_019731382.1:16841-17119 GCF_002891405.2 Cryptotermes secundus | reverse complement strand
GTAAAACTTAAATAGTCACACTGTATGGAGTTGTTTTTGTCTTTGTCTTACAAACCTCATGATCTGAAACATGCTCATGTTTCCAAAATAATAAATTAACTGAACAAATATAATGAACCTTGAAAGCAAAATATATGTGTGTGTGTGTTCATAAGTTCATTGCTGAACACAATAATATGGCCAACATAATAAAATATCTGAAGCAATATAATGAACCATGAGCACAAATTCAATGCTGAACACAATAATATGGCCAACATAATAAAATAACTGAAGGA
>NW_019731382.1:13314-16808 GCF_002891405.2 Cryptotermes secundus | reverse complement strand
ATGTTCATAAGCTCAATGCTGAACACAATCAAATGGCAAAAATAATGCAATGACTGAAGGGATATACCCATAATAACAAATTAGATGAATAAAATATGTAGACACTAATAAGTAAAACTTCCTACCTAGGAAGTTGTTAATAAATTTAGTTACAAAATATACACTGAATCCTGACATTGATTCTGCTCCTCAGTGTTTCATGCTGAATCAGGCAACCTGAAGATTGCAAGTCAACTATAAAGTAATGCCACTTCTCTCTTACCCACATATAAACACGAACCATTTGAGTCAGAAAAGAATTACCCACACAATTCTTGACTGAAATAAAATTATTTTCAGATATAGGGCAGAACGAACTCTGATCATCTTCTGACAACGATGTTCTAATACTCTGGGAAGAAGGAAACAGGTCTCCAAAGCAAAGAGGAGAGGGATCTCAAGATCAGAATAGGTTTCTTGTACGTAATCTGACTCTAGGTGATAATGTTATCAACAAATTACTCAACACAAGAGGTTTGAGACAAGAGCATGTGAAGGCATGGTAGTTGCAGTTGCTTGTCATCAGGGTTACTTTCTCCAACTTATGAAACATCTATAGATGCTCTTGTGAGCAATTGGAATATATTATTCCAGTAATTCAACAACTGCTCTCTGCCAATTTCCAGGGCTGGTATGGGCAGGATATTACAAGGCAAAGATGAAGAAGCATTACTTTCCTAATGACTTACTGATGTGTCAGTATCTTATTCTTCCTCTTTGTGGCCCTTTGCCTGGCTGATTCAGTCATCAACCTGTTTGTTCGCTTACACCACCAAGGAATGTAAATTCTTGTGAGACATCTCACAATACCATCTATTATTCATTGGTAGTGAAGTGAACAACCAGTACACCTAATCCACTCCAAGTCAATGGTGCTCTTAATGGCAGCTGTGATATGCTGCAACATGAATTGCCTGCCATCATGGATTATATTAGAGTTACAGCATACCAACAGTCTCCACACCAATGTCTCACAAATATATTGTGACATGTTGCGCAACGGAGAACCCCTCCCTACCCAGCAGCAACGTGGCAACTCAGGCCACAGTGACGTGGCTGATAAGTCAGCGCTCCCTTCCCCCCCTCCGCACAGTAACGTAACGCCCAACGCGTGGTGACGTAAGACGGCGTGAGGTAACATCTTTGCTACGTAACAGGCCCACACAGCCCCTATATAAGAGAGCTGCGCTGCCTGCGGAGTTAGTGGTAATGTGGCCATCGCCGAAGACAGTTCCGAGTTCGTTCCGAGCAAGACTATGAGCAGTGTGTGATCAACAGTTCTCAAGGTAGCAGCCTGCGAGTCGAGTTGGAATATAGCAGCCGTCGCGGAAAGAAGAACCGGGCGTGTGTGTAACTGTGTAATTTGGAGTGTGTGAGACAGAGAGACTTGTATAGCTCCCGTACTGTGAATACGTGTAGCCTACTGAAGATAGAGTGAACTGATTTGCGCATAGGGTTATAAATCATGAAACCCTGCAACAGTGTAAACAGATTATTACGATTAGGGTTATAAAGTGTGAAACCCCGCAACTGTGTTATAATTAATTGTAGCCGTGATTTGTAGTTTGTTAAATAAACCAGTTAACAATCCGAATGGCATCTTCAGTAACGAAACACATTACAACTGGTGTCAGAAGTGGGATTTGGACTTACACACGTGACCAACGAGATTCGAACTCAAGACACGTTACATTTTGGTAATAAAATGGAGATGCAGCAGATGTTGGAACTCCTGCGGAAGGAATTGCGGGCCCAGAGAGAAGCTGCCGATAAAAAGGGCTGACGACAAGTGGAAAGCCTGGCGAGAAAAGATGGCCGCCATGCGAGAAGAGCTGGTCGCAGAAACGGAAGCCACCAGGGCAGAAACAAGAGCTATCCAAGCAAGGATGGAAGCCATGCGAGAAATAATGGGCACCAGCAACATGGAGATGGTGTACGCATTTAAACTCGAAGGAGACGTAAAGACGATAGCCTGCCAAGAGATGGAGGCACGTCCAGAAGAAGAAGAGCCGGCCTCAGCGAACAGGAAACCTGAGGCGGCTGAACTACGAGAGGTACATGTACAAGACGCTGAAGTAATGCCGGTCGGAGAAATGNTGCAAGAGTGGCATGGCGCAAGAGGAACATCTTCAGGAAATCTTGGACCCGAGGAGATCATGCGTCCCAAATAAAGTTGGCTGCCATCTGCAGGAAGACATCCCGTCGCGCAACAGTGGCACGACATTGGAGAAACGCCTTCAAGAAGGAAATTCCCCTGGGAACCTTCGAATGCCAGCAGAAAGAAGGACTGCCAGCCGAACAGGGACGGCAGAAGAATTGGACCAGAAACCATTCTACGAGAGGAACCCAGAAAGGATGGACTCCCAGATGGAAACAACTGGTGCGCCTGGAAGGCACCAAGGAAACCAAGAATCGAGACTTCGAGGACCAGCTACGACTTGGAAGCAAGTGGGAATTTAACAAGACCCACAGGAGGACAAAGGGATTGGAAATCGCAAAGCGAATTTTCACACCTGTCCCATTACAGAGAAGTAAAATCTGGACATTGTGGAGGGGTCGACCCCCTCAGAAACGAAAAAAGACGCAGGGCACAGAAGAGGAGCCGGTAAAATAGAAGAACCGGCCTCCCCAGAGAGAGTGAATGTGCCATAGAATGAAAGTGATGGATGAATGGGATACAACTGGATCTTCTGGCGAGCTGAAAGGAAACCGCACGAGATGAGTTGGTCTTAAGAAGGGAGCAGTTGTAACGGCCAGAGAACAGATGCTGCAAGAACAGCCTCCAAAGCAAAGGAACGGGAATGCACCGTTAGGCTATTCGGGACGAACAGCCTTAAGGAGGGAGCAGTGTGACATGTTGTGCAACGGAGAAGCCCTCCCTACCCAGCAGCAATGTGGCAACTCAGGCCACAGTGACGTGGCGGATGAGTCAGTGCTCCCTTCCCCCCCTCCGCACGGTAACGTAACGCGCAACACGCGGTGATGTAAGACGGCGTGAGGTAACATCTTTGCTACATAACAGGCCCAGACAGCCCCTATATAAGAGAGCTGCGCTGCCTGCGGAGTTAGTTGTAATGTGGCCATCGCCGAAGACAGTTCCGAGTTAGTTCCGAGCAAGACTACAAGCAGTGTGTGATCAACAGTTCTCAAGGTAGCAGCCTGTGAGTCGAGTTGGAATATAGCAGCCATCGTGGAAAGAAGAACCGGGCGTGTGTGTAACTGTGTAATTGGGAGTGTGTGAGACAGAGAGACTTGTATAGCTCCCGTACTGTGAATACGTATGGCCTACTGAAGATAGAGTGAACTGATTTACGCACAGGGTTATAAATCGTGAAACCCCGCAACAGTGTAAACAGATTATTGCGATTAGGGTTATAAAGTGTGAAACCCCGCAACTGTGATATAATTAACTGTAGCCGTGATTTGTAGGTTGTTAAATAAACCAGTTAACAATC
>NW_019731382.1:0-13287 GCF_002891405.2 Cryptotermes secundus | reverse complement strand
CAAACCAGACTACGAACGAATAGCTTCAAATGTGTTCACAAGGTGATCATCAAATAGCTGTTGCCAGGTATTCACCACAGCATCCCACTGAAAGAACATTAAAAAGCAAATTAGTGGGCTTCCTTACATGATGGACTTCTTCAGATTTGAAAATAACAAACTTTACTTGAAAGGGACCGCCATTATAAAGACTTTGTATATTTCATTAAATTATTCCTCATAGCAGTCATCACCACCTTATTCTCTTATAAATCATATTACTGATAGTGTGATCTGCTTTTCAAACATTTTTAATTACCCTAAAAACATTTGACATATCCTACATAACTTGTGTATTGATAAGTTTGTATTGTAGCATCCTGTTGCACTCTTCCACTTTATTATAAATCTTATATTACAGTCTTATGTGAAACGATTTATTAACTTTACATTTAAAATTTGACACTTTAAAAGTTTCATATAAGACAGTAAAATAAGATTTATAATAAAATTGTATATTGATGTACAGTTTCATAAGTAATGAATGATGACAATGACATTTGTTTGATCACAACTGGGATCTTGGGACAATTACTTCAAAAATTAGCTCTCATTATTCTCACTAGCCACTTCTCTCATAACAGAACATAATTCATAGTATAGAGTGCAGTGGTCCTTACCTGTAGCCAGTACAGTGTTGTGGCTTGCTGCAATGTGTAGTGAAATCACTTTCCAGGAAATGTTTGCTGCACAAATATTTATTGTGCAGACTTCTAGCAGAATCAACAATGAAGGTTATTTCAACCTTTCCTGCCCATACCGCAGCCCTGTAAAAGTAGAACAAATAGTCTCAAAACCTAGAAATAATTCTTCAGTAAACATTACAAACTTGGTACACATTCTAAAATTTTGGGTTATGTTGAATAAACTGAACACAGACATACACTAAACTTAATTTATTCATTGGATTAAGCAACACATAGTAATTACACCATTAATTAAAACAGACATACCGTGCTGGATCCCTTGGAAAGCTGAAGAATTTGATGCCTTGCTTGCTGGATGACAAGCACCCACCAGCAGAACATGATTTTGTTTTCATGTTTACACTGCAAGAAGCAATACAAAAATTATAACACCATCGCAGAACTTTTAGAACTCTTTAAGATTCTACAGACAATCTTTGGGATGAACTGAAAGTTGCAGAAAATATCATAAAACAAATATCGTTTAGATGACAGTTCATGATAACCTCAAAAATTTTAGGCTTGAAAGAATTCTATATGTTTCTAATTCCATTTGTGGTACTATGCATAATATTCACATACACAAATAATATGTTTAACATGGAGCTGTAATTTCGTTTGCAAATGTCTACTTTCGTTTCGCAACCACATCAAATCAAAATTCATACTTACCAATTTGCATATAATGCACTACCATAACCGCATGTAATTGTGGGTATTCAGATTGGTTTGTTTAAGCTCTCTGATTGGTAGAGATCTGCCTCCACACACATAGAGGCAGTAGTTACTGTGTTTCCCTTTCCCCTATCCCAGTTGCCACCCCCTGGCCTAATCCTTCCAGCAGCAGTATGGCCCTGGGGTCAACAGAAATGAATAAAAGGAATCTTCCTGGAGGTGAGGGTGGCTGGCATGTAAGGCTGACAACCTTACCGCCATCTGTGAGCTGACTGTCTAGAAAATGTGGGAACCTCAACATCTCACAAACCTATAGGCCTCCACTGCCTGTTACAGAGATAGCTTTACATTTATTTTTTTTACAATATCTGTACTGACAGAACTTCTGCTGTGCAAATACTGATGTGTTTTGTCATTGATCTGAAAGTTAATTTCTGCATAAAATCATAATAACATATTGCTTAATGCTATTAGTGTTTTAGTACCACCTATGATGTGATTGGCCACAGTACTGCTGCCACATATGTGATGGCCTGATCCAACGTGGATCCCAACTCACACATCATCTTCACATTCATCACAGCATCTGCCAGCCATTAGAACAATACAGATTCAGGTTGGTACAGCTCACAAGAAGTTACTTTTGTCTGTGTGAGGATAACATTGCACCACGACCTACCCACAGAAATCACTACACCTGTGATACAGCTGTGAGCACTACATTCCCACAAGAATACAGACATTACAGAAGAATTTGTGGCACTTCCTAAATTAAGCACCTTCTGCCTCCAGTATAACTCTGTTGATCTACTGGTGTATGGTTGTGCAAAATTTGTGCTTACGTAAGAAGAAAAAGATTTGGTGTGTGCAGTGGAAGAGATTCAAGAGAACAGACGTTTCACCATTTCATCACTTTCCCTGCATTTTCCACAAATTTCAAGGTCACTTCTTCATGAAACTGTGTCTGATAAACTCTGGCACATTGCCGGAAGCAGAAAGAATAATGCCANATGAAAGATTGGAATCATACTATAAAAAGTACTGTATGACATTAACGAAAGTGATAAAAGAAGCTAAGAAATTGTACTACCAAAAACTTATAAGTAACTCGGAAAACAAAATACAATTAACCTGGAAGATTTTTAATAAAGAAACTGGGAAAAGGAGGGGCCCAGATAATATAACCGAACTGAAAGTGGGGAAAAGCAAAGTAACTAATACTAAGGAAGTAGTAGAAGTATTCAATAAATACTTTATAACTGTAGCTGAGAATCTGGAAACGAAAAGTGCCAATAAAAACGAAGCTATTAAATTCTTAGACACTTTGAAATTTGATAAATTCCCTGAACTGAAGTTAATACCTACAACGGAGGTGGAAATAATGAGCATACTTATGTTGCAAAAATCAAAAGATTCTACAGGATAAGATGGCATTTCTAGTTAGATATTGAAATACTGTATAACTGAGATAAGCAAACCATGGTGTCACATATTTAATGCATCTTTTGAGCATAGAATATATCCTGATAGAACGAAATTTGCCTCATTAAGACCTATATATAAAACAGGTGAGAAGGTAATTATGGCAAACTATAGACCAATATCATTGCTAATAAGTTTTCTAAGATTTTTGAAAGAGTGGTGTACAATAGGATAAAGCAACACATATACATACAAACAATTTAATGTCCTTTGCACAGTTTGGACTTAGAGAAAACAGTAACACAGAAATGGCAATATATACATTAACTAATCATATTTTAGAAACATTGGAAAGACGCAATCATTCGTTGGGAATTTTTTGTGATTTGACAAAAGCATTTGACTGTATGAGTCATGATATTCTTCTGAGTAAATTAGCAACATATGGCATTGGTGGTAAAATGAAAATATGGTTGAAGTCCAATCTGGATAATAGAAGACAAAGAGTTGAACTCTATAATAATTAAAATAGAAAATGCTGTTCAGAGTGGGGAACTGTCAAATATGGAGTGCCACAGGGCTCAGTTTTGGGTCCTGTGTTGTTCCTTTTATATATTAATGACCTGCCATCAGCATTAAGTACTGACAACAAGTCACTGTTGTATGCTGATGATACAAGTATATTAGTGTCAGGTATTAATATCAATGAAATTCAAGAAAGGTCTAAACTTACATTAAATTCCTTAAGTCAGTGGTTTAAATACAATGGCTTATCCCTAAACTTGAGGAAAATTAAAGTGTTAATATTTGAAACAATCAATCGTGACAATATGCCTGTACATTTAAAGTTTAACGATGAACTATTACAAGAGGAAACTCATATTACATTTTTGGGCATTGAAATTGATAAGTTCTTGAATTGGAAGACACAGGTTGAATCACTGTTACCCAGATTGGGAAAGGCATGTTATGCAATACGCATTATGAAAACATACAGTAATGTTACAACACTTATAATGATATACCATGCATACTTTCATTCACTCATGGAATATGGAATAGTTTTTTGGGGTAATTCGTCAGAGGCCAAGAAGACTATTAGAATAATAATGGGGATGAAACATAGAGAGTCATGTAGGCCAGCATTTATAAAGTTAAATATATTAACATTGGTGTCTCAGTATATTTTATCTTTGATGACTTTTATGATAAATAACTTGGAGTATTTTGCTTTTAATTATTCAATTTATGAGAGACCGACAAGACATGAAAGAAATTTACATGTCCTACAGTCACATCTCGCAATGAGGCAGAAAGGAGTAAATTGCATGAGTATAAAAATATTTAACAGTCTGCCTGATTATTTAACTGATTTAGTACATGATAAAAAAGGTTATAAAAGAAATAAGGGATGTCCTAATACATAATCCGTCATATACTGTTGATGAATTTTTGCTCTTCTGTCAGGATCAACAGCTAAGGAATAGAAGGGGAGTGCATGCTGACTGATGTCTCACATTAGGCATCAATATAGACATTAAGTGTAAGTGTAAGTTAAGGAAGGAGAATTATTATGTATTGCTAATTATCTTGTTGGTATAATTGTATTTGTAACATTGTATCTATTTAATTGAGGTATTCAGTTTAGATTCTAACTATGGTCAAATTGATGTCTCTGCGATTTTATCTGTGACTGTCTTGTGACTGTTGTTTGACAAGTTTTATATTCAGTGCCAGTTGCACACTTGTGAATACTCTGAAATGCTGATGTATGTATGTAAATCCTCTGACAACAAAATGGGGGAATTTAGAGCACATATTTAACCCTTCAATGCCCATCTCTAAAGACCTTAAACAAGCAAAAAATCTTTTAGTGTTCAGTTCACAAGTGTTATGGCACAGCGCTTCCTATGACTGCTCTACAGTCTTGAGGTGTGACACATTTCCAAGCACTGGCACCCATATTTTTCCTATACCACCTGAGAGCAATGCTAGGTACTACTCCAAAATGGCTGATATGAGACAGGTAGCAGATTCGCCTAATTAATCAGAACCTTAATTTTATGCAACTTCTATCAGTTAATTTAATCAATTATAGCAAAAAAGGAAATCAGTGCTGAAGTCAGTTCTTTAGTTGTACACACTAAACTGAGATGATGGGCCTCTCAAAATCAAGTAATTGCATTATATTAAGATTTAAACAGCCCTTTCACTGCTAAACTAGGGAGCACTGTGGTGACTCCCAAATGCTTTAGGTTCATAAGCTGAGGGACATTCATTTGTAGTTCCTTAAGTTCTTAGAAACATCTTCATTTTGCATACATTACATGGGAGCCATGATGCTAGCAACATGTTGGTGGAAACAGGCAGCAGTTAAAAATGATTATTTCTACAATAACAGTACTCAGAATATGAACAAACACACAGTATGGGACCCATATCTGGAGAACTTGGGACCAAAGGTTTTCCAAAAGGATTTTCTGAATTCTCGGTCCCTTGGCCAAGATGACTGTGTAACACATGTAACTTCAACAATTAAAAACATTTAAAATTTGCTTTACCTAAAGAGTGCTTGAAGCTGAACAATGAAAGACAGAAGTATCATTTTTGTCACTGGAACGTCTTTAGGCTTTTTCAGTATGACTTGTAAAGCTGTTTCATTCATTTACAGATGGAGAAACCTTCTGGATTTTCAAATTTCAACTACAGGGTCCCATAATATAATTTAAAGTAATCCCATAACATGACAGAAATTAATGGCCATGTTCAGAAATGTATAAAATATATACAATACACACAATGAGGCCAAGACTGGAGTCAGTACACTAACCTGCAGCATGGATGGAAACCTGCACAAAGTCAACAAAGTTATGGGATAATTTACGCTTATAGCATAAGAAAAATATGTTACACACAGTCATTTGAAGCTGTGCAGCAAACTCATCTTCCAGCTGAACCACTTGCATGCAAAGGTGCATGCAGAAACAGGCTACTACTGCTGGCTTGTACTGGAGGCACATGGTGGTCAGACATGGGCTGGAAAAACAGAAAAAAATAAACAGTCATCAGTATAACAATATTCCACCCACACCTCACAGACAATGTAAACTACATATACAGCATAATTCCCCATCAGCAATTCAATGACAGAAGTGCTCACTGATTCTCTGGCTCAATCATATTTGTACATGACAGTGAAATGCTGTTTGACTTTCATGAGGCAAAATGACTGAAAAATGTGGACTGAATTAGAGAGCATAAAGTATGATATGTTACACAACAGAGAACATACGCCCTCAATTTGAGCCAACGACTAACCTCTTGAGCTATGGCATGGCCTGTCACAATTAAAAGCCTCCATTCAACCCAAAACACTTATGGTATGTGTGCTAGGTGATTCGGATGAGTGAAAGCTGAAAAGTGGCAACACGAACATAGTGCCTTACCTGTACACCACCTTTGCTACATCCTTGCTGGCTGTGGGTTTGTTCTGGCAATTCGAAGCATAAGGCCTATGCACATACACTCGATCACTGCCTGGCAAGTAGCCACCGGGAACAGAAAGCATTGAATCATATGAAGTGCATATGCACACAGTCATCTATTAACTATGATGTCCAAACACCGGGAGGTGTTCCCACTTTAATTTAGCCACATCAACATGCAGGAACAACTTCCAGGTGGACGCTGTTGCTGTATATACAGCAGTGAACACCGCAGGAAACCAACATATTTATTATAAAGAAAATAATGTTTTCAAGTCCACAAACACACTAAATGAGATCAAAATTAGAACCCCCTTAAAAAAAAGGACAAAACTGAAATGCTAACATTAAGCAAACATATTTGCAGTAATTATTTTGTTGAAATTACTGACCTGGGGGATGACATGCAAATGTGAATATGCTTCTTGCCTAATTGCCCATGCAGAAACACAAAAGTAATGGAAGAAAGATTCAGTCACTCAACTGTTAAGCTATGGAGTTTCTGTAAGTGACCAGTGAGCTAGTAACGAATTTCTGAAGCTCTGCAACCATGGCTGATTCATATACCAACAATATGACATACACTGTCCATTGCCTGAAGTATGCTGATATAAACAGAGTCTCAAGAGTTGACTACTCCTGCCTTCTGGTGACTGTTTGTCATTATACTGACAGATATTTTATCATTTCATAATTAGAGGAAGTGGTTAGGAGTTGGTATAGCGAGCGGTATATTTACAAATAATGATGATGAAGAGCAAAAAAAAAAAAAAGAATTGCATTTTTAAAACTTATTTTTAATAAGGAACAAATCGTTATGTAGAACAATTCCTAAAATAATGATTGGAGGTTTTGTTTAAACCAAGAACACGTAATTTGCAGCTTTGAAACCAGTGACAGTGAATCAAATTTATGCTGTGTTTTAGCTGATGTGGGGATGGTGGTATGTTTTGGCAGATTCACGCACTACCACATCCCCCTCAATTACTGAAGTAACATACTGTGATGTATTTGCTGTATGCAGGAACTGTTGAGCCACAGAGGCCTTGGAGGATGCACACGTGAGAGTTGCAGACTGTATTGGTACGTTGCTACTCAACAACTCCGTGAACACTTGGATTGCGTAACAGGAAATGTAAGTGACGTCAAATACGCCACTCATCCCGTAAATGCACAATGCTCAGTAAACACCCCCCTGTGGTGACATAACAAGAGAGAAGCGGTGGTAGGCACACACTTCCCACTGTGATGTAGCAGGGGACACTGCTGTTACCATAGGGCAACAGGGAACAGTATAAGAGGCCAGCTGAATGGTATGTGAGAGAGAGAGGATTGTGAAGCCAGAGAGAAGACAGTGGTAGTCTAGCAGTCGCCAAGAGCAGTGGAAGTTTAGCAGTCACCGAGTGCAGTGGAAGTCTAGCAGTTGCCGAGTTGTGTTGTATCAAGTGCATGGAAGTGACTACAACAGAAGAAGTAATAGGGACAATGAAACTGTGAATTGTGTAAGAGCAAGTGTACAATAAATTCACCACATCCAAAACAGCATGAAGTTATTTGTCGTGTCACACACCCAACACATGACAATACATTACATACATACATTCTACAACTATGAGTATTACGATATTTACCCATAAGATTTGATTGAAATTGTGTAAATTATGGTAATTTCAGTCCATGCATATACAGGCTAATTTGTAAGTCCTCTGGAAATTCTAAACTTGGGAGTGCAACAACCGAGACAGACACAGCAGAGAGGAGCACATCAGTGCGTAGAGAATCTCTCCAAGTTTGTTCGGGTAATGGGTGCCATGGTGAACTTGCAGGTCTCACTGCTAGGCGACAGTAATGATGAAACATGGTGAGGACAGGGGATAAGAAAGCATTCTGTCTTGGAATTTGCCAAAACTGGGTCAACTGTGAAGATGCAACAGAGGTTTCAGCCCTGGACCTGCTGCAACCATGTCTAATACAACAATTACAGGAAGACGGTGAGGATTTCATTTTCAAACAAGACGAAGCCCTGCCACACTTCCATTTTGACATCTGTACTCACCTCACTGCTAATTTTCCCCATAGCTGGATTGGGTGCACTTCTAACAATGACTCTCCTTTTCTTCCTTGGCCTCCACAGGACCTTGACTTTCAAACACAAGTGCATATGAATAATAGAGTAAGGAAAGGTCAGTGAGTTACTGTGTAACTTCCTGAAAATATGATTTTGGAGGCAGAATGGAAAAGTATAGACTAGGAGTCTGAAGTGTCTAAATCGAATTCTAAGACTTGACCTAGGTAACATAAAAGGCACAATAGATCACTGAAGGTCACGGTGCAAAGACCAGCAGTTGGGCACATCCCTTATGTATTATTACTACTACTACTAGACAAACATCAATACTATGACATATCGACCCACTGCTAGGCCACTCAGTGGTAAGATGTCATACATCAATAGGCAGGTTGTGTTTCTGCTGTGGTCCATGCCAAATGGTTATAAAGGACAACAGAAGAAGTGTTTTCTTTGTGGTCCGCACCATGCCCAGTGCTAGGCAGAGGGCCAATAGACACGCATAGACATGACACGTGCTTTGAGTGCTGTGAGGTCCGTGCTGCGAATCTATAAGGAAGACAGTTTGAAGGACGTCAGAAACAAGAGAATGGGAATAGAACGGATTACAACAGAGGGTACGAGAATGAGAATTCAGTCAGCTGTTGGTAGGACTTGCCACAGGAAGTTGTTAGTTAAAGAACAATAAGAAGTAAACATGTCAAGATTTAGTATGTGATTTAATCACAGTGAGACTGCTTTAATTCCATTACCAGGATATGACTACTGAAGACTTAGAATCCTAGTGCATGTTTAATGGTCAACTGTAAAGTTGTCCCTGTGCTTAACTAATTAAGCAGTATCCCATGAAGGCATATGTGGAAATGGATGTATAGACCCATATTTTCTTGACCTTGGCACTAGCTGGAAGTGAGGGGACAGCTTCATGCCCCGACCACTTTACCCCAGGGGAAAGATCCCCTGGTAGTTATTGGATAAGGGGCTAGGTGGGCCCAGAGCTGGTCTGGACGATGGGGAGAGAAAATTCTTGACCCTTCCCAAACTCGAACTCAAATCCCTCTGTCATCCACCTCGTAGCCAGTCGCTATACTGACTATTTAAATCAGTGATAGTGCCATATTGCTTGTTAAGTATGAGCTCATTGTATAAGGCATTAAAAAATCTATTCACCAATCCAAACGCCATCTATAGTCACTAATACACATGACAATATCTAGTAACTTAGAAATAACAACAAATGTGTCCATTAAGACTGGTACCTTCAACTTAAAAAAATTTCTTCATGTAAAATTAAGTCTAATTTGATCAAACATTATATTCTCTTAACTTTTCTTATTTATTTTCTTAGGGTACTTCCGCTTAGGGTACAGAATGTTTTAACTGTGCTGTATATAACATCTCATGATGAATGTTTATTGTCAAAACATGTGGTGTGTAGTTATAAGCAAGGAATAAGGAACTATTTCAGCTTAAGTGTGTGCACCAACTACTCCCAGACTTTAAAAACTTCTCCTTGGCATTTTGCTCTCAGATCCTTGCAACCTAAGGGCTTCCTCCTAGGTGGAATCCTATATAAAAACAAGTAAAATTACAGTTGTGTATTTTATCTCTGTATTTTTAGACAACAGATGGGAATACAGAAGATTCATGCCTTCTCCAAATTCAGTCTGATCTCTACTTATTTTCCTATAAAATTCTGGGTCCTGGAATAAGTAAATTTTGCTACAGTTTCTAAGGATATATTTGGCATCTTTGGTAATAAGACATGAATATAAGCTTACTTTTCCCTGGAGTGCAATAAAATAGCCTGACAAACTGAGTTATCATAGTAGACCCAATATTTGAACTTGGGTATCTATTAATAAAAGATGAGAATTTTGGAGTCAACCTGATATGCATAAAACAGAAGAACAAGTCATGAAACAATAGCGTAATTACAGGAGGGGCAGGGGGAAATAAAGACAATGGTGAGTGTGAAGATAAGCACAGAGGATGGAAAGACAAGAGAGCAGAAACAACCTAGGAAAGAAGAAACATCCATGAATTGTGATGCTGCTGATAATCACATCACTACCACATGAATGCAAAAGTGAGGATAAGAAATAGCCATTATTTATTATCTTTAATTGTCCTGATGTTCATTGCCACAATAAAATAAAGATTCAAAGTGTGTTGTTATTTCTTTACGCCAAACACAGTGGCTGTACACNGGCAATTCCTATGCAACGGCCCACTATTATTGCATTTCCGTGGAAGTATACTTTCCGGTTTCATCCGTTGTTACGCAACGGAACCTCTGCTGCTTCCTCAGCATGTATTTGAGCCTTTCTTTGTCTCTTTCGCTATTTCGCTGATGCCCGTTCTTCCCCAGTTTGATTTACAAATACTCGACGCATTGCTTCTGCTCCGTGAGTACGACGACCTAAATTTGATCTTCTGTGAGGCATTATTTGGATGAACTAAAGCAGATCGATTGCACTGAAGAAGAAGAAAGAAAGTTATAACAAAAACATATAAAATTGCAAAACATTAAAAAAGGAGAGAACACAGACTGGAAAACAAAGAAACAAAAAAAATACTAACGAAATATTTCAATTCAAACGCAGATCAATCGACACACCTCAATCACACTGCCAATTGCACTGAAAAATAAGGAGAACAGTTAAGAAAACGAAATGAAAAACACTGAAAAATAAACTATACTCACGAAATGAACGCTATGGTAAATGACACAGCCCAATTCCAACGCAACATCACATGAAATAACTAAATCAAAATGAAAATAAATCGAAATCTATAAAAATCCAATTTATATTTATATAGGTGTAACGTGTTTGGGTACATCATGCGAGTATTTATTGTTCTTCGCTTTTATACTTATACACTTTGCAAGAATTGCCATTTGCAGTATCAAAACTAATTCTATTTCGCTTAGCTCCTGGCCCAGTGCTTTGCTGTCTATGTTGTAGTGGCTGGATCTCGACTGTCTCTGACGGCGGCTTCCTGTAGACTGTTTATATTCAGCGTTTCCATGGAAATATACTTTCCGGTTTCATCCGTTGTTATGCAACAGAACTTCTTATCCTCTGCAAATGTTCTTGCGTTACTATGGAAACGACTGCTGGATTCCGAACATGTGACATGTTTCTACCTGTTTTTACGTGTCACAGGTGTGACATCTATATAATAGGTATACAAAAACGCGCGTGTTCGAATGCAACGTTGTGTCAAAATTTCAAAGCAATCGGTGAAGAAGTTTCGGAGTTCTTCGAAGGTTAACAAACCAACACTGTTTTTACGTGTCACAGGTGTGACATCTATATAATAGGTATACAAAAACGCGCGTTCGAATGCAATGTTGTGTCAAAATTTCAAAGCAATCGGTGAAGAAGTTTCGGAGTTCTTCGAAGGTTAACAAACCAACATTTACGTTTTTATTTATATAGATTACATGCTGCGATTTTTATGTACAGTAATGTTGTATTCTAAGAAATTAAACATAAATTATTTACTCACAGTTGTTGTTATATCATAGTTTTCATTATTGATTTATTTTTATTTTTCTCGCATCTGCGCAGCTTCTTTCATATGCTTGCCCCCTACCACTACTTCCGCATACACCTTATCTTTACCTCCCCCCTCCCTCCCTTGCATTGACTATAATCTTACATTCCCTACAGAATGGACAATACTTTGTAAGATGAGGCACTGACTAAACAGTAAGTACTCGTATACACTAATCTTCAATACCAAAATCAATTGTTGATTATAACAAAATTTAATACTATTACCTTCATATCATTTTCAGATTAACATTGATTTACTACATCTACATCACGAGCATCCTATACAATTTTATATAGAAAAAATATACATTCCAATTTGTTCGTGGGAACACAACAAAATTACAGAACCAACGACTGATTTGATGATATAAAACATCAATCTAAGAATTTTATTCTTGTTTTATACTAGAACTTCTGTTTTATATAATCTAATTTATTGCATTTTTATGTCAAGTGTTTTATAAAATTAATAGTAATGTATCCAATTTTACTACCACTGCAGTTCAGTAGTGTATATATGTTAACCCTGTATTTGCCCGATGATGGCTATTGATAGCCGAAACATGTAGCACTGCCGAAACTAGGCACTGATCTTGATATTTGTTGTTTTTGATGGTTGTAATAAAGAGGCTGTATAGAGTAAACACACTTCTGCAGAAATGAATATGCGCAATGATAGAAGAGCTGTTTTCTGTGCAGTCCATGCCGAGGAGTTTTAAAAAAGGACAATGAAGATTGTTTACATCAGTTGAGCTTCAAGATACCAGCCTGCCAGAATATGAGCCTGGGAGTGGAGGAGTTGAATTGAAGAACTAAGGCAGCAGAATTATTGAGTGCAGTTCAGTTCAGTTGGCAGTCAGACTGTGAAGAGAAAGACTTTATGTGTGCTACGGTATAGTGATGTTTGAAATATGTGATTCAGTGAAACTGTTATAGTCCGTGTTAAAATCCATTGACAGGAATCGGCTAGTGAAGCCTGTAAGAGACTAAGGATACTAATGGATGTAACTGTGAACTGAAGAGTGTGGACATCAGTGATAATGCTGTATTACTTGTAGTAATGAGCTGAGTGTATAAGTGTCAATAAATCCAATCAATCCAAAAAAACGTTAACAGTCACAACCAAAAACTGTCAAATTATGTAAGCATTTCCCATCTCTCTGATAACAAAACATTGGTCCTGGAGGGACAGTTTAATGGCAAAACATTATTTGGAAAAGTCAATATGTCAGAGTTGATGTGCTTCTCATTGTGGCATATGGTTGCTTAAGAAACATGACCCAAGGATTGCACAGAACTCTAGTCACAACATGCAACTGAATGTAATGTTCATGCAATGACTTACA
>NW_019731381.1:284-404 GCF_002891405.2 Cryptotermes secundus | reverse complement strand
TCATATATGATGTTTATTTAGTTTTGTCAGTGTTTTCAACCCACCTTCTCCCAGTAACCTAAGCACATCTCCAGGTACATCATTATCTCCTGTAGTCTTTCCGTTCCTCATGTCCTTGAT
>NW_019731381.1:0-107 GCF_002891405.2 Cryptotermes secundus | reverse complement strand
AGCGTTTTCCACCTCATTTTGTAAAATATATGGTCCTTTCTCGTCTGTAACTACTTCTTCCCGTTCCACTTCTAAGGTTTCTGGCCGATTAGGCCGATCATATAGTT
>NW_019731380.1:11787-17767 GCF_002891405.2 Cryptotermes secundus | reverse complement strand
AGAATACACGGTGCCTAAACCCAGAAGACAACTTTCTTCAAGATATAAAAATATTGTAACATGTTGCGCAACGAAGGCACGTGGCGGTAACATAGCGCTCGCGGATTAGGCGAGTAATTACCCCTCCACTCTCCCGCGGTGACGTCACGAGCGGAGCTGACGTTAGCCGAACCTCCGCAACGTGGTAGCTATGCAAAGGGACTCAAGAACGGTGACGTAACTGGATGACGTGGCACTGAATACGCAACAGGCAAGCACAGCGGCTATAGAAGTGAACTGGACAGCTGCTGCGCGTTAGTTGTAACGTGGCCATCGCCGAAGACAGTTCGGAGTTGGTTCCGAGCAAGCCTGCGAGTCGCGTTGACATATAGCAGCAGTCGCGATAAGAAGAACCGGACGTGTGTGTAATTGTAAGTGTGTGATATAGTGATACATAGCTCCCCTACTGTAAACGTGCAGACTACTGAAGACAGAGTGAGCTGAATTGCGGTTAGGGTTATAAAGTGTGAAACCCCGCAACTGTTATGATTAATTGTAGCCGATATTTGTAGATTGTTCAATAAAGCAATTAACGATCTCCACGGCGTATTCCGTAACGAAACACGTTACAATATATTTAGTTGTATCCGCGTTCACTTCCAGACGAATTACTACCAAGAAAAAATGAATATTTATAAGGAAAGTTATTTTCTTGCAGCGAAACACTTCCAGTAACATAGTATGCGTCACTGATCGTAGAGAGAGAATTAGTGTTTTTGCCTTTCACTTCGAATGAAGCAAAAAAATAAAGTAGAAGTAATTAATTCTGTTATGTTTTCATGATTGCAAGTGATAACTTTATAACTAGTGACGTTTTTAGATATATTGTACGGGGTAAAACATTTTCTCTTAGACATGCAGCTGGGGTTATCAGTGGGACCTGGTCCTCTGGCTTAGCTTTTGGGTGCAAGGCTGATGACCTTGCACTGTAATAATTATTGTTGCGAAATTGATGATGTGAATCTGCGTGCACTAATAGACGAGACAAATCTGGCAGAATGTAAGGAAGTGTGGCCTAGATACCATAATGAGAAGAAAACAGAAACTGTAATAGATGCTAGTAAGGAGGTTTGTGTTAAAGGAAGTATATGTTTATGTCTCATCAGCAGAATGTAGGGCAAAATCATGGGATAATGGTAGCCAAGGGATGTTTTGGAAAAGTGGCAGAATTCAGATGTTTGACGAGTGCGGTAAACGAATTGACAGCAGTTTTAGCCACTAGTGTCGCTGTTGGTCGAGTGTGGAGTGGGGGTGTGGATGTTTGAAACCGCGACACTTGCGGAGAGATTTTGAAGCTAATTTGTTTATGCACTGGCATCCATTTTGTAAGTTTTTTTGCGTTTGGTGGTCTAGGCCGAAGGTTCGTGAGGATTTTGTTGAAATGTAAGTAGAAATAAGAAGTGTTTTGCAGATTGTTTTTCCCCTAGTGTGGAGATTATCGGAGAATGTTTAATATTGTTTTGTGAATGAACGGTTTGCTAGGTGTATCGACATTGCGTTTGTAACGAAATCGTGAGTTGCAAATGCCGGCTGCCAAATTATGGTTTTATAAAAACATATTCCCCACGGGCAATGTAATTCCAGCTTTCGAATTAACTGGACCAGTATGAGTTCATTATTATTATTATTTGTATTGTATGCTGCTCTATTTGAAACTCAAATTCTCACATTGTTGTTTCGTCTGTGTGTGTTTGGTTCTGAATTTTATTCATGCTAACTGTGTAATTAATATAGAGTACAATGTTTGCATTTTATTTTGTAATTATTTTTGTGTATTTCTTCTATTCGTGCTAGCTTTGTAATTGGCCTCTGTGCTGTTAAGTTTGCACGTAAATAAACATGAATTGAATTTCTTTAAGCAGCCATAAGAGTTTTTAAGAGAAGCATAACAGATCTTGCTTCACATCACAATAAAGATTAATATATATTGGGAAATGTAAACTGATTTGCAGATCAGGAGTAGTGAGTTAAGTAAGAGAGAGGCAATAATATAAAGTAGGCTAGAAGTAGCGCTATTAATCCAGTTATTATTTCTTTCTCCCAAGTTAGGTTCCAATAATTGTGGAAACTAGAAATAGGGCTTATTTCTTGAAACCAATAGCCAGGCATCATGATCATGTATCACCAGTTTAATGTAAATGAGTTATGACCTGCAACTATCCAAGGAATATATTATCACTGGCGTGGTATGGACGTATGGACTGTATTCATGTGGCTGAGGACAGGCTTGTGTGAAATTGTCAGTGAAATTTTTGGTTCCATAAAATGTTTGGAAATTCTGTAATAGTGGAGTGATTGTTAGCTTCTGAAGAAGGGCTCGTTTCCATGGCATTTGTAAGCCTTGGTCTGTGGAAGGCTTATTGTGGAATAACAGACTTAAGTGAGAATTTCACATATCTGCATCTGCTTCCCTTAGTCTCTGTGCCCGTCTGCATGCCTATTCTTCAGTATGTATTAACCAGCTTTTTTATTCTTCCTTCTTGTGTTCCTGCCTGACTCAGCCCACCTTCTAACTGGGAGTGTTTTTAACGAGAATGCATGGGGCTTCCATTGGCATGAGGAAGAAGGAAAGACACAGTATTGACTTAACATGAGTTTTTTCAGTTAATGACATGACATGTAAGAAAAAGTGATCATATTGACTCAAGTTACAATGAGAATTGAGACACTGTATGGTTGTTTGAAATACACTTAACTTAAACTGTTCTCTGTTATAATTAAGATAATTAAGTATTTGTAATTATGATGTCCCAGTGGAGCTTCATCATATATTTCGAGGAAGTGAGAGACTGATTTTTTCTTCAGGTAAAATTTTGGAGAATTAGAAAATCTCCAAGGAGTTTACTGCTGTGGGCCCTTTGCGACACAATTTTATCAACTGAGTTGCAATGAAACAGATCTGGCAATGAACATGCAAAAGCTTCAGTGATGTCTCGTGTTGTAGAGATTTGAGAGGAATGGAGCTAGTACTGGTGAAGTTGCATAGCACAAGTATGTCTTAATGACAGTGGACATGGGACCGCCACTCCATACCATGAATCGTGAGGTATGTTGTACAGCAGGACAGTACTTTATACGATTTATATTGGTTGTTCTCTGCTTTTAGACTTATTTCTCAGCTATTAAATTTTGGGTTTTTGATGCATGTGGTTGTCGTGAAGTTGCGTTGTTTCTTCAAATGATACATGCCCGTCTGTTTCAGCCTGCGTCTTGCTTCCTCTTTGATCCTGCCTGATTGCCTTCCTACTTTGCCATCCATACAGGTGGCATTATTCTTGCATTGTAAGCATGGGGCTTCCATTGGTGAAAGAAAGTAAAAATGTCTTCCCTCGCATGGAAACCGGAATTGTGGGTTGGAATCCCACTGATGGTATAGAAGTTTAGTTTGTGTGTGTACATTTATCTGTGTTTGTATACAGGTAGAGGCCTTTCGACGAGCTGATCACCCGCCCAAGGAGTCCTGCCGAATGTGTAAGATCTAGGAAAATCGAAGTGAACGGAGAAGGTAATGGGGGTAGGCCTAGGCCCTTTGCGGCTGTAGTGGGAACGAAAAAGATGATGTAAGATAAGGAAATGTGATGTAGTAGGTTTCATTTGTAACTGAATTTGATGACTTTCATGTAATGTTTGACTTGCATATTTGATTAACAGTGTTCTTTCTCTCTCTGTCAATTCAGGTAATCGGTATTTGTCATTCTTAAGTTTTTGTTGATCTTCAAGATATATTTCTGTGAAGCAAGTGAATTTCTTGTCCTACAGGCCATATTCTGGAGACTAAGATATCGTGGGAAGTTGCTGATGATGGTAGCCCTGTGTCACCAGCAATAGAAATGAGCGGCATTGTGACAAGTCAGACTGAATGAGGAGGGAAACAGCAATGGAATGTGGTGAAGGGTGTTGTTGAGAATTGTTCAGCTACTGGGTATGTTACAGAGACATAATGGGTCCTGGTTTTGTTGGAAATGATACCACCATTTGCAAGGTGACGTACATCAGGAATCCCTTGTGCGTGAGTTATGTTAGTAGTTGTGTGCACGTGTTACTTGTTGAATTTTTGTTAACATATCTTAGTTATGTCAACGGTATCTTTCTTCAAGCGAGTGTCGCCTGATGAGTCTCAGATATCTGCATGTGCTTGCCTTAGTCTCGATGGCTGTCTGCATGCTTATTTTTCAGTATATATTAACCTGCTTTTTTATTATTCTTGTTTCCTGCCTGTCTCAGCCCACGTTCTAGTTTGTATTGTTCTTAACTAGAATGCATGCATCTTCCATTGGCATGAGGAAGAAAGAGACAGTATTGACATAACATGAATTCTTTCAGTTATGATGTGACGTATAAGAAAATGTGATCATATTTTCTGAATTATTTGTATTACATATTTAATTTTAACTGTTCTCTGTTATAATAAAGATAATGAAGTATTTGTAATTATGATGTCCTAGTGGAGTTTCATCTTATATTTGTAGGAAGTGAGATGTTGATTTTTTTTTTTGTTCAGGTAAAATTTTGGAGAATTAGAAAACCTCCAAGGAGTTTGCTGCTGAGGATACTTTTCGACACCATTTATGTACTGAGTTGCAATGAAACAGATCTGACAATGAAGATGCAAAAGCTTCAGTGATGTGTCGTGTTGAAGAGAGTTGAGAGGAATGGATGTAGTACTAGTGAAGTTGCATAGAAAAAGTGTGTCTTATTGACAGTGGAAATGGGTCGGCGACTCCATGCCATGAATTGCGAGGTATGTTGTACAGCAGGAGAGTACTTTATAGGATTTATATTGGTTGTTCTCTGCTTTTAGACTCATTTTTCCGCTATTAAATTTTGGGTTTTTGAAGCATGTGGTTTTTGTGAAGATGGGTTGTTTCTTCAATTGATACATGCCTGTCTCTTTCAGCCTGCGTGAGCTTCCTATTTGATCCTGCCTGATTGCCTTCCTACTTTGCCATCCATACAGGTGGCATTATTCTTGCATTGTAAGCATGGGGCTTCCATTGGTCAAAGAAAGTAAAAATGTTCACTATTCCCTTAGCATGAAATTTTTCACTTAGTAATGTAAGATAAGGACCGGCCATGGTAGCAAAGCGGTGTAAGGCATGAACTGTCTTCCCTCGTATGGAAACCGGAATTGTGGGTTGGAATCCCACTGATGGTATAGAAGTTTAGTTTGTGTTTGTGTACAGGTAGAGGCCTTTCTACAAGCTGATCACCCGCCCAAGGAATCCTGCCGAATGTGTAAGATCTAGGAAAATGGAAGTGAACGGAGAACGTAATGGGGGTAGGCCTAGGCCCTCTGCGGCTGTAGTGGGAACGAAAAAGATGATGTAAGATAAGGAAATGTGATGTAGTTGGTTTCATTTGTAACTGAATTTGATGACTTTCATATAGTGTCTGACTTGCATATTTGATTAACTGTGTTCTTTCTCTCTCTGTCAAGTCAGGTAATCGGTATTTGTCATTTTTAAGTTTTTGTTGATCTTCAAGATATATTTCTGTGAAGCAAGTGAATTTCTTCTCTTACAGGCCATATTCTGGAGACTAAGATATCGTGGGAAGTTGCTGATGAAGGTAGCCCTGTGTCACCAGCAATAAAAATGAGCGGCAATGTGACAAGTCAGACTGAATGAGGAGGGAAACAGGAATGGAATGTGGTGAAGAGTTTTGTTGAGATTTGTTCAGCTACTGGGTATGTTAGAGAGACATAATGGGTCCTGGTTTTGGTGGAAATGATACCACCATTTACAAGGTGACGTACATCAGGAATCACTTGTGCGTGAATTATGTTAGTAGTTGTGTGCATGTGTTACTTGTTGAATTTTTGTTAACATATCTCTGTTATGTCAACAGTATCTTTCTTCAAGCGAGAGTCGCCTGATGAGTCGCAGATATCTGCATGTGCTTGCCTTAGTCTCGATGGCTGTCTGCATGCTTATTGTTCAGT
>NW_019731380.1:4824-11299 GCF_002891405.2 Cryptotermes secundus | reverse complement strand
TGGAATCCCACTGTTGGTATAGAAGTTTAGTTTGTGTCTGTGCATTTATCTGTGTTTGTGTACAGGTAGAGGCCTTTTGACAAGCTGATCACCCGCCCAAGGAGTCCTACCGAATGTGTAAGATCTAGGAAAATCGAAGTGAACAGAGGAGGTGATGGGGGTAGGCCTAGGCCCCCTGCTGCTGTAGTGGGAACAAAAAAGATGATGTAACATAAGGAAATGTGATGTAGTTGTTTTCATTTGTAACTGAATTTGATGACTTTCATATAGTGTTTGACTTGCATATTTGATTAATAGTGTTCTCTCTCTGTCTCTCTCTCTCTCATTTCAGGTAATCAGTATTTGTCATTCTTAAGTTTCTGTAATCTTCAAGATATATTTCTGTGAAGCAAGTGAATTTCTTCTCTTACAGGCCATATTCTGGAGATTAAGATATCGTGGGAAGTTGCTGATGATGGTAGCCCTGTGTCACCAGCAATAGAAATCAGCGGCAACGTGACAAGTCAGACCAAATGAGGAGGAAACATCAATGAAATGTGGTGAAGAGTATTGTTGAAAATTGTTCAGCTACTGGGTATGTTAGAGAGACATAATGGGTCCTGGTTTTGGTGGAAATGATACCACCACACCATACCACTATTTACAAGGTGACGTACATCAGGAATCCCTTGTGCGTGACTTATATTAGTAGTTATGTGCACGTGTTACTTGTTGAATTTTTGTTAACATATCTTAGTTATGTCAACGGTATGTTCCTTCAAGAGAGAGTCGCCTGATGAGTCTCAGATATCTGCATGTGCTTGCCTTAGTCTCGATGCCTGTGTGCATGTTTATTGTTCAGTATGTATTAACCTGCTTTTTTATTCTTCTTGTTTCCTGCCTGCCTCGGCCCACCTTCTGGCTGGTATTGTTCTTAACTAGAATGCGTGCCGCTTCCATTGGCATGAGGAAGAAGGAAAGACAGTATTGATTTAACATGAATTCTTTCATTTATGATGTGACGTGTAAGAAAATGTGATCATATTTTCTCAAGTTGTAATGGGAATTGAGACACTGTATAGTTGTTTGAATTACATATTTAACTTTAACTGTTCTCTGTAATAATTAAGATAATGAAGAATTTGTAATTATGATGTCCTAGTGGAGTTTCATCATATATTTCTAGGAAGTGAGATGTTGATTTTTTTTCTTCAGGTGAAATTTTGGAGAATTAGAAAACCTCCAAGGAGTTTGCTGCTGTGGGTGCTTTGCGACACCCTTTTATGAACTGAGTTGCAATGAAACAGATCTGGTAATGAACACGCAATAGCTTCAGTGATGTCTCGTGTTGTAGAGAATTGAGAGGAATGGATCTGGTGAAGTTGCATAGCAAAAGTGTGTGTTAATGACAATGGAAATGGGAACGCCACACAATACTATGAATTGTGAGTTAAGTTGTACAGCAGGAGAGTACTTTATAGGATTTATATTGGTTGTTCTCTGCTTTTAGACTTATTTTTCAGCTATTAAATTTTGGGTTTTTGATGCATGTGGTTGTTGTGAAGATGTGTTGTTTCTTCAAGGGATACTTGCCTGTGTGTTTCAGTCTGCGTGTTGCTTCTTCCTTGATCCTGCCTGATTGCCTTCCTACAATGCCATCCATACAGGTGGCATTATTCTTGCATTGTAAGCATGGGGCTTCCATTGGTCAAAGAATGTAAGAATGTTCACTCTTCCTTAGCATGAAATTTTTCACTTAGTAATGTAAGATAAGGACCGGCCATGGTAGCAAAGCGGTGTAAGGCATGAACTGTCTTCCCTCGCATGGAAACCGGAATTGTGGGTTGGAATCCCACTGATGGTATAGAAGTTTAGTTTGTGTTTGTGTACAGGTAGAGGCCTTTCGACGAGCTGATCACCCGCCCAAGGAGTCCTACCGAATGTGTAAGATCTAGGAAAATCGAAGTGAACGGATAAGATGATGTGGGTAGGTGTAGGCCCTCTGCGGTTGTAGTGGGAACGAAAAATATGATGTAAGATAAGTACATTAGATGTAGTTGATTTCATTTGTAACTATATTTGATGACTTTCATATAGTGTTTTACTTGCATTTTTGATTAACTGTGTTCTCTCTCTCTCTCTTAGTTCAGGTAGTCAATATTTTTCTTTCTTGACTTTCCATTGAGCTTCAAGCTATATTTCTGTGAAACAAGTCAATTTCTTGTCCTACACACCTTATTCTGAGACTAAGATATCATGGGAAGTTGCTGATATTGGTAGCCCAGTGTTACCAGCAATTGAAGTCAGCGGCAATGTGACTTGTCAGACTGAATGAGGAGGGAAACATCAATGAAAAGTGGTGAAGAGTGTTGTTGAGAGTTGATCAGCTTCTGGGTATGTTACGGGGACATAATGGTTCCTGGTGTCGGTGGAAATGATACCGCCACACCATACCACCATTTACAAGTTGACGTGCATCAGGAATCCCTTCTGCGTGAGTTATCTTAGTAGTTATGTGCACGTGTTACTTGTTGAATTTTTGTTAACATATCTTAGTTATGTCAATGGTATGTTCCTTCAAGCGAGAGTCGCCTGATGAGTCTCAGATATCTGCATGTGCTTGCCTTAGTCTCGATGCCTGTCTGCATGGTTATGTTCAGTATGTATTAACCTGCTTTTTTATTATTCTTGTTTTTTTCCTGCCTCAGCCCACCTTCTAGCCTCATTTTTCTTAACTAGAATGCATGCAGCTTCCATTGGCATGAGGAAGAAGGAAGGACACAGTATTGACTTAACATGAATTCTTTCAGTTATGACGTGACATAAAAGAAAATGTGATCATATTGTCTCAAGTTGTAATGGGAATTGAGACACCATACATTTGTTGGAGTTACATATTTAACTTTAACTGTTCTCTGTTATAATTAAGATAATGAAGACTTTGTAATTATGATGTCCTAGTGGAGTTTCATCATATATTTCTAGGAAGTGAAATGTTGATTTTTTTTCTTCAGGTAAAATTTTGGAGAATTAGAAAACCTCCAAGGAGTTTGCTGCTGTGGGTGCTTTGCGACTCCTTTTATGAACTGAGATGCAATGAAACAGATCTGGCAATGAACACGCAATAGCTTCAGTGATGTCTCGTGTTATAGAGATTTGAGAGGAATGGATCTAGTACTGGTGAAGTTGCATAGCAAAAGTGTGTCTTAATGACAGTGGAAATGGGAACGCCACACAATACCATGAATTGTGAGTAAAGTTGTACAGCAGGAGAGTACTTTATAGGAGTTATATTGGTTGTTCTCTGCTTTTAGACTTATTTTTCAACTATTAAATTTTTTGTTTTATGATGCATGTCTTTGTTTTGAAGATGGGTTGTTTCTTCAAGGGATACTTGCCTGTGTGTTTCAGTCTGTGTGTTGCTTCTTCCTTGATCCTACCTGATTGCCTTCCTACATTGCCATCCATACAGGTGGCATTATTCTTGCATTGTAAGCATGGGGCTTCCATTGGTCAAAGGAAGTAAAAATGTTCACGATTCCTTTAGCATGAAATTTTTCACTTAGTAATTTAAGATAAGGGCCAGCCACAGTAGGGTTGGTATCCCACTCAGGGCATGGATGTTTCGTTTGTGTCTGAGCACATATCTGTGTTTGTGTACAGGTAGTTTCCTTTTGACGAGCTGATCACCCGCCAGAGTAGTCCTACTGAATCTGTAATATCTAGAAAGACCAAAGTGATCTGAGATAATTGATGGAGATAGGCCTAGGCCCACTGCTGCTCTAGTGGGAACGAAAAAGAAGATGTAAGATAAGTAAATGTGATGTAGTTGATTTCATTTGTAATTGAATTTGATGACTTTTATACACGTATTTCAATTTTGAATCAGGGTTTAGATTTTTGTGATTTTTGTTTAGATTTTCTACTGTCTTCGCAATGTTATTACCCCCATTTTCATCGGAGCTACTGTCACTTTTACCTTCTTTGGCCACAATTCTTTGTTCCCCCCTGTCACTGCTGCTCTCTCAATCACCATAACTAAGCATCTCACAAAGCAGGTCAGCTGGCTCATCGGAGAAAAATTTGTCCTTGTCCACAACTCACCACTAGAATAGAAGAATAGAATATATGAGTGGTGAGTCTTCTCAGCCCTTGCACCATGACCTTAGGTCTATTGTGCTTCCCCTTTTTTAATTATTCCCTCAGCAACCCCATGCTTTGGATGAAGCGCAGGATCTTGAACATGTGGGCATCAAAATAGTCACTTGGTTCCATGAAGTACTGGCCCAAGTGACGCAATCTTAAATAAGCTAATGCCTCACATTCACACAGGACGTGTGTGGCTGTTTCATCTTCTATCTGACACCTCTCACAGGTGGGACTATCACTCAGTCCCAATTTGAACAGGTGTCCTTTGAGGTGACAGTGTCCTGTAAGTAGTCCTACCACCCATCATAGCTGGTTCCTGTTTAGCTTCAACAGTTCCTTCGCTCTTTTAGCAGAAGGTCCTCGTGTGAGTCCCTTTGCTTGCCTGAGTCCAGTTAAGGATTCCCAGTATTCCTTGTGTTTCATGTTAGTCCAGTCCCTGATTGCCTGTTTGGCAACTCCTAGAGAGATGCCATAGGCTGGTTCAGGTCCTATGAACGGGTGTTCAGCTCCAATTTTAGCTAATTGGTCTCCTGCTTCATTTCCAGCAATACCCTCATGCCCCGGCACCCATGTCAGTTGTACCCTGTTATATTTGGCCAGTTCCATGAGGGTTTGGTGGCAATCCAAGACCAATTTTGAATTAATCTGGTGTTTGTCAAGCGCTTTAAATGCAGCTTTGCTGTCAGATAGAATGTAGATGTTCCTATTTATATAGTTCCTATCTAAATTCTCCATAATACATGCTTAATGGCATATACTTCTGCCTGGAATACTCTTGTGTACCGCCCAAGGCGGAAACTAAGTTTGTGTGGCAGTACACACCAGCTCCAGTGCCCTTATTGATCTTGGAACCATCTGTATACCAGATCAGTCCCCCTTTTCTGTCGGGCCGAAACCCATTTTCCCATTCACTCCTGTCAGGAAATCTGACTGTGAAGGGTTTTTCATATACATGTCTCAGTATCATTTTGTCAGACCCCATTTGCAATATGGGTTCTTTTTTTCATGTCCTGAGTCATGTCTGCATGACCGAAACCATCAGGTCTAGTTTTCCATTGTCCACTGCACTGGAGACGGTAAATTCCTGCCTTGGCCTCCGCATCCAACTGTATATGCAGTGGTGGGAGTCCAAGAAGTATCTCCAGTGCAGCTGTTGGAGATGTTCGAAATGCTCCTCTTATACCTAAGCAAGCCAACCTTTGCAATTTGCCAAGTTCTGTCTTGCTAGTCTTGAATTTAACTCTGGGCCACCATACTGTGGCACCGTAAGTAATTATGGGTCTCACAACTGCAGTATATACCCAATGTACAACGTGTGGCTGTAGTCCCCAAGTTTTACCAAACATGACCCTGCATGTCCATAAAGCCTTATAGGCTTTGTTAATAACTTTGTCCAGCTGCTTTCTCCATGTCAGTCCCTTGTCTAATACTAGTCCAAGGTACTTGACATCGCTGGAGAGCTGGATTGTCTTATTGAAGGGAGTCGGTTCCTTAAGACCCTTTATATTTCTCTTCCTAGTAAACGGTATAACTACCATCTTGTTGGGATTGATGGAAAGACCTGTTCTTTCACACCATTGTTGAACCATGTACATAGCTGACTGAAGACGCTCTCCAGTAGCATATCCTACTGTATGATACCCATCATCATTAAGTCCTCACAGGAGATCGTCGACGACCAGACTCCACAGCAGAGGCGAGAGTACGCCCCCCTGCGGACATCCCCTAGCCACGGACGCCCCCAGGGTCTCTCCCGATAATGTAGCAGCTATGGTTCTGCTTTCCAGCATAGCATTGATCCATCTGCATATTGCAGGCTCTATGCCATGCCTTCCAGCAGCCTGTTTGATTACATCAAATGAAGTTCTATCAATAGCTCCCTCTATATCAAGGAATGCTCCTAAGGCAATATCCTTGTGTTCAATTGCACTTTCTATGCGTGTTACCACATTGTGTAGTGCACTTTTGGTAGATTTACCTGTTTGGTAGGCATGTTGGTTTCGGTGTAAAGGATGTGTCCTCAATGCCCCATCCCTGATATGCCTATCTACTAGTTTCTCCATCGTTTTCAAAAGGAAAGATGATAGGCTGATAGGACGATAAGCCTTAGCCTCGGTATAATCAAGTTTCCCAGGCTTTGGAATAAACATCACCTTAACTTGCCTCCAGGCTGTGGGGATGAAAGCATATGCCAAGCAGGCTCTATATATGTGGCATAGGTGTGGAACTAAAAGTTCTGCCCCATGCTGCAAAAGTGCAGGTACAATTCCATCTGTTCCTGCTGATTTAAAAGTGTTCAGAGCCCATCTTATCTTTGATTGGTTAATTATGACTTTGACCAGGTTCC
>NW_019731380.1:0-886 GCF_002891405.2 Cryptotermes secundus | reverse complement strand
GCTCTCCTTGGTCCGCGAGTGGTCCTAGCCGGACAATTCTGATTAAAGGATGAGATAATAGCCCATTGCAACTGGTCAACAGACTGATCAAAATCATTTATTGTGTGTATATTATGCGATATGGCCTCTAGATTTACCTTTAAGTCGTCTTTATAAGACTCCCAATTGGTTCTCTTAGGATTCCTGTAAGTAGTTTGATCTACTGTGATGTTACTTATTTTAAAGCATATATATCTGTGATCCGATAGAGACAGCTCATCAGATACATGCCAGTTACTTACCAGGTTCCCTATATTATTTGTCCCTAGTGTCAAATCAATAACCTCCTTCCTATTGCACACCACAAAGGTAGGTTCGTTACCATGGTTTAGAATATTCAGGTTCGAACTCACCAGAAATTCCATAAGGCTCTCTCCCCTTGGGTTAGTGCTGGTGCTCCCCCACCAGATGTGGTGCGTGTTGGCATCACACCCAATGATGAGTTGCTTCTTCCTGCTAAAGCAGTAGTCTGTGATGTCCCTCATTTCCTTAGTTGGTGGTGGTCCATCCGAGTCATATGGAAGGTAGACTGAAGCAACTATCAGCTCCCTGCTGCCTTCTCGATATGGATATGTTATCCTTACCGCCGCTGTATCCCATGAACAGAGCTCCAGCAAAGGCAAGGCATTAACATGATTCCTGATATAAACACAAGATCTTGCATTATTACTGGGTACAACAGAGTAAACTGTTCCCCCTGTATTATTTAAGCCCCTTATTCAACCCTTGTATAACCAAGGTTCCTGAATAAGTGCTATATCTGCCTTACCCTCAGCTAGATGTCGGCACAGAGCTGCCATGACGGCTTTGCTGTGGTGTAGGTTGATTTGGAGAAATCTCATGATCT
>NW_019731379.1:0-983 GCF_002891405.2 Cryptotermes secundus | reverse complement strand
ACCTACAGCGACACTAGTGGCTAAAACTGCTGTCAATTCGTTTACCTCACTCGTCAAACATTTGAATTCTGCCACTTTTCCAAAACATCCCTTGGCTATCATTATCCCATGATTTTGCCCTACATTCTGCTGATGAGACATAAACATATACTTACTTTAACACAAACCTCCTTACTAGCATCTATTACAGTTTCTGTTTTCTTCTCATTATGGTATCTAGTTCACACTTCCTTACAAACATTCTGCCAGATTTGTCTCGTCTATTAGTGCACCCAGATTCACATCATCAATTTCGCAACAATAATTATTACAGTGCAAGGTCATCAGCCTTGCACCCAACAGCTAAGCCAGAGGACCAGGTCCCACTGATAAGCCCAGCTGCATGTCTAAGAGAAAATGTTTTACCCCGTACAATATATCTAAAAACGTCACTAGTTATAAAACTATCACTTGCAATCATGAAAACACACCAGAATTAATTACTCCTGCTTTTTTTATTTTTTTTATTTTTGCTTCCTTCGCAGTGAGAGGCAAAAACACAAATTCTCACTCTACGATCAGTGATGCATATTATGTTATTGGAAGTGTATCGCTGCAAGAAAATCACTTTCCTTATAAATATTCAATTTTTCTTGGTAGTAATTCATCTGGAAGTTAACACGGATACAACTAAATATATATTTATAGCTTGTCCTTAAATACAGGGCAGAATCGTTTGAAAACGATAGCTAATTAACTCTCTGAAGGTGTTGGAAAGGTTAAATAAATATTTAAAAAAGAAAATCTATTGAGAAGGAATTAAGGGCAGATCAAATCAGGGGAATGCTTGCTCTAATTCCTTTCAGAATCTTCTGTCTTCCATTCTGTTCCCCAAAGAAAGTATAGATTAAAATATACAAGGCTCTGACTTTATTTGTTGTTATTTTATGAAATGTGAAACTTTTAAGATAAGATTACAGGCCATTTTGTGCATGGAGTTTATA
>NW_019731378.1:0-533 GCF_002891405.2 Cryptotermes secundus | reverse complement strand
AAGATACCAAAGCCAAGTTAGCAACGTAGCAACGCAAAGATACGAAGCTAGCAAAGCAAAGCTAACATTTTAGTAACCCAATGCTAGGAAGCTAGGTACGAAATCTAGCCAGCAAAACGCAAAGAATGCAGGAAAGCTACGCAAAGATTGCAAGCTAGCAACGCAAACTAGCAAGCAAGCAACGCAAATTTATTAAGCTAACAAGTTAACAACCAAAGCTAGCAAGCTAGAATCGCAAAGTTAGCAACATAGAACCGCAAATCTAGCAAGCTAGCAATCTAGCAATGCAAAGCTAGCAAGCTAACAACGCAATGCTAAGGAGTTAGCAACGCATAGCTATCAAGCTAGAAACCCAAAGAAAGCAAGCTAGTAACGCAAAGGAAACAAACAACAAAGCAAAGCTACCAAGATAGCAACACAAAGCTAGCAAGTTAGCAACGCAAAGCTAGCAAGCTAGCAAAGAAATGCTACCAAGCTAGCAAATCAACGCTAGCAATGTAAGATTTGAGGCTTTCACGGCGGTGACTAGGAAG